>NC_081424.1:58212841-58438507 GCF_949786415.1 Peromyscus eremicus
TCACCCATTTTGTTCAAGAATTACATCTATAGAGATGCTCACTCAACAGGATTTCTCTAGAAGAGACTGGTTTCCATACTGATTGCTTTGTCACAGTGAAATAACCCTATTTTTTTGGGGGGGGCGGTTCAAGACAGGGTTTCTCTGTGTAGCTTTGCATCCTTCCTGGAACTTACTCGGTAGCCCAGGCTGGCCTCGAACTCACAGAGATCCACCTGCCTCTGCCTCCCAAGTGCTGAGATTAAGGGCATGCACCACCACTGCCCGGCTAATACCCTATTTTTAACATATCATGCATATACACCCACAATACAGAAAACAAACTTCACCAAGACAGAAGCAGTGCATGATTTTCCTCTTGAAGGTCACTGTCTTTACTGTTGAGACAAAGGCTTGCACACTTCTCTTTATACATCAGTGTGAAAGACACAGCTTCACACAGGTACAGGCACAGGCACACAGCTGTCACTGTACCACGTGAACTCCTGCCACAGCACCTGTCCTGGGTCGATGTCACTTCCTGTGTGTGTTCACCTTCTTACCCTGTGCAGCTGCCCAGGATCCAGTGTGAGCCCCTGGTTTTCACTTGCTTGCCTTGTGCTCACATCCTTCACATGTATGAATAAAGTCCTGAGCAGAGGATTGACCTGGTGTTGACATGGAATGTCTCAGTATCTCGGTTGCCTTCCTAAATAATAAGATCTTAGAGACAAGAATTTAATACCCCCACTTTATGGCTGCAGGAATATTTCTGTCTTTCCTGCTGTCCAGCACTTTGCTTCCTTCAGCTCAGTTTTAAGCCTGATGATGCTCCTCCTCCACATCCCACACTAGAGGGGCGCCTTCTCCTTCGCCTTTTCACTGACTCTGAATATGTAGGAATCTCCTATGTTTCATCTTTTATTAGTATAATTAGTATATATTATACCTAGTGAGTTTTTTATGGCATTTTCATGCATGCATGTTGAGGATTTTACCATGTGCACAGCATTATCCTCTCTCATCCCCTCCCAACACTCCAGTCCTCCCTTTTTCCAACTAGTGCCCCATCTACTTTCATATATTTTATTAAAAACTAAAAGCTTGTAAATTCGAAGATCAGCTTATTAAGAGAATCAATGTAGTAAGCTCTGGAAGCCGACCCAGCAAACCTGCCCAACTGCAGACGTAGCTAACTTGGAAAATAATTTCATCTGGGCTATTTTATTGGAGATGACTCATGAGTATTTTGGACATATTTTGTACTTATTTTAACTGTTGGGCTGTATTACCGTGTTGTGAGATTGATAAATATTTTAATGAGGAGTTATATTTCTGGGTCATGCATTAAGAAAGGAACAGAGTAACTTTGTGACGGCCATAAATGCTAAATTAGCACAGGAGTACTCTTTATATTTAGCTCCCGGTTGAGTTTACCCCTTGTAAGAAATCTGGCAAAATCCTAGCGTCCAACCCGGCCTCTCAATCAACGTGGCAAATAGTGACTTCTGCTGCTGCCTTTGCTGAGGTAGGCCTGCAACTGAGGCATTTTTGAGCAAGCAGATGCAAGATTTGTATTTTATTTTATTTTTGTTTTTAAGTGTGTGTGTGTGTGTGTGTGTGTGTGTGTGTGTGTGTGTGTTGTGTATGCATGTGTAGTCAGAAGTTTTCCTGTGTCCTGCCCAGCCAGCGATTGGAACAAATCTCTCCCACTCTTGTCCCCCAAGTAAACAGAGACTTCTATTAATTATAACTGCTTGGCCATTAGCTCAGGCTTATTACTGACTAGCTCTTAAACTTAAATTAACCCATAATTCTTATCTATGTTAAGCCATGTGGCTTGGTACCTTTTCTCAATTCTGCCTTGTCATCTTGATTCCTTTGTGTCTGGCTGGTGACTCCTGACTCTGCTCTTCCTCTTCCCAGAATTCTCCTTGTCTGTCTGCCCTGCCTATATTTCCTGCCTGGCTACTGGCCAATCAGCATTTTATTTATCAACCAATCAGAGCAACACATATTCACAGTTCACAGCATATAGAAAGACAACTTACAGTATGCATGTCTATATGTGTATGTGTATTCATGTGTAAGGGTGAGGGCATGTTCATGTATATATATATATATATATATGTATATATATATTCATGTGTGTGTACATATAATATATATACGTGTGTGTGTGTGTGTGTGTGTATGCATGTCTATGTGCGTATGTGTTATTCATATGTAAGGGTGAGGGCACGTTCGTGTGTGTGTGTGTGTGTGTGTGTGTGTGTGTGTGTGTTGTGTATGCATGTCTATGTGTGTATGTTTATTCACACGTATATGGGTGAGAGCATGTGCATGTGTGTAAGTATGGGTGTGTATACCACATCAAGTGTGTGTGAAGGTCAGAGGACAGCCCTGAGTACTGGTTCTCCTCTTCCACTTTGAGACAGGTCTCTCTTTCATTGTTCACCATTGCATATACCAAACTAGCTGGCTTATGACTTTCCAGGGAACCTCCACCTCCTGCCTCTCAGGGTGTGCTGTGATTACACATGCAAATGACCACACCCAGCTCTGCATGAGTCCTGAGGATTCAAACCCATGTCCACCTGCCTGCAAAGCAAGTGCTTTAACCATTGAGCAATCCTCCCAGCTCCCTTTTTGTATTTTATTGGTAGCAGATAATTTGGGACTGGGATGGTGGTTTCCACCAGTGAGAAGTCTTCAATCTGTCTGCCATCTGTCAGTAAGGGAGCAAAAGGAGCCAGAGGACTTTTTGCAAACAGGTCACAGTAGGGTCCTCAATTCTTCTGTAGGACTGTTTCTTCAGGACCTTGACAGCAGAAGCCGTGGAGACTCAGTGTCTGGGCACATGAACACGCACCATCACTCACTGTCTTGCCCATAAAGCATTGCTTAGTTTGGGGCAGTCTTGTGGCAGAAAAAACAAAAACAAAAAACAAAAAACCAAACAAACAAATAAATTCCCCTTTCTTTGTCATTGTGTCCGTGACAGCATCAGAAGCTGTGTTTTCAGAAAGGACAGCTCTTCTTGTCAGTGGATCAAAAAATGTTCGAGCCTTTTCTCAAACATGTCACTTCTGAAAATACTAGAAGTGAACATGGACAAAAAGCCAAATTACTGAGTATCTAGCTATGAAACCACAAAGAACTCAAGAGCAAATCACGCTGAGGAAGGAAGGGAGGGCTCTCTCTTTTCCTTGAGAATGTTTCTGAAGACTTTAGGGATTGGAAGTAATTTTTTTTTTAAATAAAAAGACAGCTTAAATTAGAATGAATGAGGAGAGAAAGCACATATTAAGGCTATGAAGGCCGAGGAGACCTGATCCCCTCATCCCCTACAGCTCACTTCCTGACTACCAGGAAAAGATGTCTCCACTGAGAACCACTGTGTCCCATCTTCTTTTGTGGTAGAGCAGTTATTAGGCAGTCAAGTGAAAGAAAGAGGCTCTGACACACACACCTGTGGAGGAGTGTTCAAATCCCCCCAGGAATTTAAGAATGGCTTTGGAATGAGATGCCAATGGGCATCTGACCACAGCTCTCACGTGCTGAGAATAGACACAAGCATCCCACAGGAAACAGATCACTGGGTCACCTTTCCACAGAGAAGCCACTGAGAATGTTGTCTTCCCTCCTGTGAACTCCTGGACAGTGGGCTTCAGGAGCCAGGAAATCACCAGGTCCAGATGAAGAGCCCTGGTAGAAGGGACACTGAAGAGCCTAATGGTACACATAGATTTGTTTCGGAGTACTTCTTGTTACGTTAGCATGGAACTGATCACATCCTCGAGCCTTGCGTCTGCACATCAAGGTTCTTATTCTGTTCTCAGGGGTCTTAAATCCACATTTGGTATGTAGATTTTCTATAGGAAGTATGCTTGGAAATGATGGGTTTACCTCCAAAGTTATTTTCTCATCAATGATAAGAATGCCAAGACGTAAACATCTGCTATCAACTACTTTCATTCTAAGGGTAAAAAAACAATGTTTAGATGCTTCATTTAGTCTTCAAGGAGATCTGAAAGATCCAGAAACATCTATTACCTCTGCTCTCAATATCAAGAGTGACTTCCAGACTTCTAGGACTTGTGCAGAAACATTCAGCAGCACAAGCCTATGGGTTTATTTCCATTCTTGTCATTCAGAGGGAATGTTGTCCATGTGCTTGGATATGAGGGGAATTCTTTCTGCCTGAAGGACTTTACTAAGTGTGCCACCCCACCCCCCACATTTCTAATTCAATCAAAAGCTGGGGGAGAGAAGACAGCATAGAGTTCAGTCAGAGCACAGGTGGCCTTGTTCAAGGATGAGCACATAGCATAACTCAATCAGCCAATCAGATCACACTTCTGTCCTGGCAAAGTCCTGGGCACACTGACATCACACACACAAACACATATACACAGGCATGTGTGCACGTGCACACACATACACACACACCTGTTAAAATAAGTACAGTATACCTCTCTTCAAATCTAGTCTTACCTAGGCAGGGCATTTTTTTCCTGTATAATTACTAGATTTTATTATGCATTTGCTCTGTATCAGTCTTGGAAGTATAATGGATAAAGCAAATGGATTTCACAGCCTAAAAGGCTAAGTCATGTAAGCACATCGGCTTGGCTTATGTAGAATGGTAAAAATAACACTGGATTTTGGGGACTGTGGAAGATAAATGATGAAATTTTAATCCAGTCCAATCCCCCATGTAATGCCAAGGAAGAAGCAAATCATCTATTCACCCATTTCCGCATGGTTTATCTGTTAATACCTTGGTATTTAAAGGAGGGCATTAGATGGGATCAAAAGAGAGAGGGTATACATTACATTTCCTCTCTCAGTACCCTTAGCTTTGAGAGGCTTTGGGAGAGCTTTTCAGGTGTGTCCTGGAAGCGGGGAAGACCTCGGGGTTTGATGGAAGGGGACAGTTCGGAGACCTTTCAGACCTACCAAGCAAGGGTTTTCTCAGCCCTGATGTCTGGCCTTAGTTCAGTTTGGTGTGTAGTGAGGGTATCCCCATACAGCCTCAGACTCAGTGTGGTGACATTTTACCTACAAAGAGGTGGGACAGAGGATATATACACAGAAGGGCCTGGCAGACTCTAGTCATCCCAGAGAAGTGAAGAAAACCTAGGTCCTGTTGGGAATGCTCGGAAGAAGAACTGGTATTTGCTGTGTGTGGTTTTTGTTTGGAATCTCAGTTTTCATGTTTTAAACACTCAGGAGGTATCACCAGAGGAAATCACACTGTAAAACACTAACACAGTGTAAGGGAGGCTGGCCTCTGTTTCTGTTGACATTCTTGGCCTAGACTGATCCATGACTTCGGAACCAAAGGAGGATGTAGGGAGAAGGGGGGTTTACTTATACATGGTTTCATGGGCTCAATCCCCTAAGACATGAGCTTGTAAACATTTACAAGGAACACAGAGAACTGTGAAATCTAAGAGTCTTGAGTATCATCTGAATTATGCATGTGTGGAAATGCCACTGAAGTTCAGACCGCATTCAATTATCTATAGTCAAACCATCTCTATGGGGCACTACCCCTTCTAAATTTCGTATTTTCCTTGATGGGGACTGAACCCAAGGCCCTCGTGCATGCTAGGCAAGTGTTCCCTCATAGCCAAATTCCCAGCCTCTCTCTTTCATAGCTAAGTGACTCTGATTTGAACAATAGACACTTCGGTGCCCTGTCTGAGCTCCACAGCAGCACGTGGCAATGTGTGACAGTCTGAACTAGAAATTCTCCCATCGGATCAGGCATTTGAACACTTGATCGCCAGTTGACAGCACTATCTGGGGAGAGGTAGCAGGTGTGGCCTTGTTGGGGGAAGCACATGACCAGGGGCAGGGTTAGAGCTGTCCAAGCCATGGACCAGTATCAGGTCTCTCTTTCTGTGGTGGAGGATGTCGTCTTTTCTCCTCCTGTTCCAGCTGCTGTGCCTGCCATTTGTCGCCATGCTGTTCCCACCATTACGGATTCTAAGCCTCTGGAACCCCAAGCCAGATAAACCCTTCCTTCTGTAGGCTGCCTTCTGTCAGTTGCCTTGGTTGTGGTGTTATTATCACAGCAATAGAAAGTAACGGATACAGCGTCTCCTAGGCATGTCACCGGGAATCCTAACCCGAACCCAGGGAAAGCATTTCTTTTGACTGTCTTTCTCTTCCAGGAGATTCCACCATGGATACTCTTTTGTCTAATTCCCAGGGGTCCATGGGAAGTAGGGCTCATATACATTAATCTCCTAGAGCATAACAAATTAATGCCACTATTAAATCTGTCTGCTTCAATCTCAACATTTAGAGACAAAAAAAAAAAAAATCACATTAGTTTGCTCATTTTACTGAATTTCCCTGACAGGGTGGGATGAATCAGAAGGAACTCTAGGAGAAATGGCGTGGAAGGCTGATGGATACTTGGCAAAGATCTCTTTGATTGTTTTTCTTTGATACCTTGTGCGTTGTGCACTTATTTTACAATTGGGAGCATGGCCGCAAATCAAAATAATGCTTTGAAAAGGCCCTATAGAACACATTCTGCCCCGTGGGCTGTCAGGGGGGTAATTCTGCCTCGAACAGAGTGACTCTCCGGGCTGACCTTCGGCTTTGCTCTGCGTGATTGTGCACTGGTATGAAGCAAGAGGCTCCCGAGTCATTAGCGACCGTGAGGACAACGTAACAATATGCACATAATTACGGCTAAATCCTGTATATAGAAAGATCCAATTATTTCCATAAGCACCAGCTTCAATTCTTCTTCAATCCATAAAAGCTAAAAACAGATCCAATTATTTGAATATCAATGTTAAACAGTATTTGATAACCATGAGAACAGAGTCTCAGATTGGCATGACCAAAAATAAATAAATAAATAAATAAATAAATAAATAAATAAATAAATAAATAAAGAAAGAAAGAAAGAAAGAAAGAAAGAAAGAACCTTTGTTTAGAGATGTTTAAATTTTCACATTTTCAGCCAAATGAATTTTCCCAAGTTCTTCAATTACTGACTTCAGAGATGGTGACATCTATATATATTAAAGGACCCCTGGAGATGGCAATAAATACTTAGTATAGTTGTGCATGTATTCAAATTACATATTATGAACTCAAATCTGATCACGCTGAGTTAATGACAATGAGTGTGACATGAACTTCTGGGCCAAATGTCAGCTAAATTACACGTTTACACACTCCACGGGTACTTTTCTCTTCAGCCCACAAAGGTAACGTCCCCAGAAACAACAGCAAAGAACTAGAAAATGTCAGAGCTCTGTTTACAATAGCAAGGAGGTGGCAACAGCCTAGACGTCCATCAGCAGATGAATGGCTGAGGAAAGTGTGATACATATAAACAGTGGAATATTAGTCAGCTATAAAGATTATGGAAATTTCAGAAAAATGGATGGACCCGTATTAATCATGGTGATTCAAACTCAGAAAGAAAAAGAAGACACATGTTTTCACTCAGAGGATCCTAGCCTGTAATGTAAGCATGTATATACGTAAGCAGATGTAAGAGACATGCGTCTGTGTAAATAGGTGTAAGTGTGAGTACAGCACACAGTTTGGAAAAGGGGCAAGAGAGAGTGACATTGGGTGGTGAGGAAGCATGGAATGGAAGGCAAAAGTACCCAGGAGTCAGGAAAAAGGAAATCAAGTCTTTTTTTTTTTTTCTGTTTTCTATTCTGCAACAATTGCCCCCCTTCTGCCCCCATGGTGGGTATGTGAACTCAACTTCCTGTGTGTTGAAGAAGCAAGAGTCATTTTGCCTCTGTCAGAGCGCGGCACCTGTTCTTTGTCTGAGGCAGCGATTATGAAGTGGAGCTTTCCTTTTCATCCCATTGTCCCTTAGTGCTGTGGGACATGGATACCAGTAGTCACTGAGAACATTTGTCCCACTGACCCACTTAGTAAACATGAGTTTTAAAATGAATTGTTCTAAGAGAAAAGGTTTTCTAACCTTAAAATTTCCCTGTTATTATTTTTTTTAAAGTGGTAAAAGAAAATCATTGTGTTATGGTGCTATTTAATATGTAAATTGCATCACTATACATAAACTAATGTATGGTTTTTTTTAAAAAAAATGAACTAAAAATAGAGTAAAAGCCATCATCCCTCTCCAACTGGAAACCTTAGAGCACATTTAGGTGAATGGAGAGTATTCCTGGCACATGTTGGTGCAGGTGAGTTGGGACTGGCACAAGTTCTGACACTCTCAGAAACACATAGAATTGAGTCCCAGAATGAAGTGTGTGCTTTTGCAAGTCAGAGGACCCAGGGCACGGGAATACCTGCTGTAAGGCAATCAATCTATGTCACTAGTTCAAGGCATCCTAATATTGGTCTTAGGAGGCAAACTTCTAGTATCATTTCTGATACAGAGGACCTAGGTACACCAAGCTAACCAGGTATAGGAATGGCAGTATTATTTATAATAGAAAAAAGTCACAGAATGTAGTAATCAAATCGTGACTATATGGCCTATGGAAACAGTGAAACACTGTATAACAAGAACAGTGATGAGTCAGATACAGGTATTAACTTGAAAAGATGCCCTGACATCTGCTAAAAGGAGCAACTGAGAGAAGTACGTGAGATGGACTCCAAAGTGGTCCACTTGGTGTAGTGTTGTTCATACACTTGGTGTGTTGTTGGTCCACTTGGTGTGTTGTTCATACACTTGGTGTGTTGTTGGTCCACTTGGTGTGTTGTTGGTCCACTTGGTGTGTTGTTCATACACTTGGTGTGTTGTTGGTCCATTTGGTGTGTTGTTCATACACTTGGTGTGTTGTTGGTCCATTTGGTGTGTTGTTCATACACTTGGTGTGTTGTTGGTCCATTTGGTGTGTTGTTCATACACTTGGTGTGTTGTTGGTCCATTTGGTGTGTTGTTCATACACTTGGTATGTTGTTGGTGTGTTGTTGGTGTGCCCTCATCTGTCCCAACTCTCTAACTAGAAGACTGGAATTATTCAAAACAGTGCTTTGGTCTGAGTCACAAGAGGTTGGGTGAATTTTCCCTTTTGTGTTCTTTCATTGTGAAAAGAATACCATCTCATCTCTATTGTGAAGGTCATTGCATCAGAATGTGCCTTTTGAGAATATACAAGATGTTTTAAAACCCTGACAGAGGACTCCCAGGCCTCTATGTCCAAAACAGAAGCTCAGCTTTCAGCCAAGTGTTAACTGAGCAGGAACTGTACACCGTGGGGGCCACATGATGTTTGAGGGTTTAATCTCCAGTGATCATCACACTTTTGCCATACTCTATTGTATGATGTGTCTCCTTAATGATATTTTCAAATTGCCCCAACAAGCCACTGAGGGCTGATACCTAAGTCGTATTACTTCAATCCAGGAAGCTTAGTTACCAGACAATTAACATCAAGAATTAAAACATAAAGTTTGGCAGTTTGCTCTGAGGTTGTCCTCCTTCTAACCCTAGCCCCTTTCCAGCAACTCCTGCCCATTCAGATTTGAGTAAATCCTGCAGTTTAGAGAAAGACGGTCCATACTGCACTTATGGCTCTTTTTTTTTTTTTTTTTTTTTTTTTTTTTTTTTTTTTTTTTTTTTTTTGTGCTTTTCCCAATGTCCAGAACGGGCTCTTAAGCTACACGGTGCAACCAGTCTGCTGAGTGCAATTGACAGGGAGGTTATGGGGCTGCCAGCCAGTGTCTACTTAGAGGTGGAGGGTCTTCTGACCAGCAACACACGGTGCTGAGCTCACAGCAACCCAGCTTGATCACGAGGCTATGCTCCCCACTTGCCAACCACAGACCTCAGTGAAGCCACAGGATCCAGTCAGAGGCCCAGTCAGTATGTGTGGGTAGCAGGAGGGTTGAGAGGGGCTCACTTGTTCTTTTTCCCTGAAGATGAGTAGAGGCTGTAAAAGAGAGGTTCTCAATCTGGGGGGGTCACGGCCCCTTTGGGGTCAAATGGTCCTTTCGCAGGGATCGTATATCTGATATCCTGCATGTCAGTTATGATGAATAGCAGTAGCAAAATTACAGTTTTATGGTTTGGGGGGAGGTCAGCACAACCTGAGGAATAAGGGGTCACAGCATTAGGAAGGTTGAGAATCACTGCTGTAAAGGAATGAGTCTCTCTTATCTTCATTATGTTTCCTGTCTCTGTGACAGAAACAACAAAAAGGGGAAGACTGATTTTGATTCATGTCCCAGAGGTGTCTGTCTGTTGGTGGGAGTACTAAGGCAACTCCACATAGTTAAAAAGGGGGTTTATTTTGGGAGATAACTTACAAGTAAAGGGATAGTTTAGAGGGTCCGGGAGAAGTGAAGTGTGGTCCAGTGGTGTTCTCTGGAGAACTCGGCTTGGTCTACATCCAGCGTCCAGGATCACCAGGAACCAAGAGAGCCAGCATATCCAGATCTGGGTCTTAAGGGCTCTTGTCTTGGCCCTGCCTCATAGGCATGACAGTTACTGGAAGCCCCCAATGGGAGTAGTACTTCCAGGTCAAAGCTGGAACAGCTACCCACTACATCTATCCATCACGGCAGGGAGGGCATGGTGGAGTAGAGCTGCCCAGGAAGGAAGAAAACTAAAAAGGGAGCGAGGAAAGAGCCCAGAGCACAATCGGCATCTGACCCCCAGTGCTGTTCTTTCGTCTTCCAATTATTCCACCTTCTACTCTTCACCTCCGAGTATCGCTATGATAGCATGACACCATGGAGGGATTAATGACCCATCAATTACACCTGTGAGTTACACCCTCCTGGCTGTTTCTTAGTCTCACCAAACTGATATCAGACTGAACCAGTGCAATCCGGATGGGAGGATCGAAGTTAGACCCGAGATCCTTCCTGTTGCCCTGACTCCTTCCCATTTGGTGTCTGTGGGAACCTGTAAAAGGACCCTTGAGTGTGACTTCAGAAATTATGTTCTTCATTGGAGAAGAAGCAGTGAAATGATGAATAGATAGCCAGAAGGTCAAGATTGGATCGTACTTAATAGATCAATTAAGGAAAAGAGCTTAATCCCTGATCCAGGCTGGCTCAATCATTTCTTCTCCCATCTCAAATGTTCAGCTACACTAGCTAACTGAATGCAGCACTTAGACAGTCTTTGTTTTTCTTTTTCTTTATTCATCTCTCAAACAATACATCCCAGTTGCAGTTTCCCCTCCCTCCACTCCTCCCAGCCTCCCCATTTCCCCTCCCACAGATCCACTCCTCCTCTCTTTCCCTTCAGAAAAGAGCAGAACTCCGAGGGATATTAACTGAACACAGATGTAATGAGACCGTGCACAAACCTTCATATCAAGGCTGGACGAGGCAAGCCAGTAGGAGGAAAAGGATCCCAAGAGCAGACAAAAAAGTCAGAGATATCCCCATTCCCATTGTTAGGAGTCCCACAAAAACCCCAAGCTAAACAACCATAACATATACGTAGAGGACCTAGTGTAGACCCATGCAGTATCTGTGATTGCTGCTTCAGTCTGCTTTTGCCAAATTTTATCTATTTATTATCCCCAGTGTTTCAAACTCTCATTAAGAATGTGTTTCTTTGGAAGAGTAAAAGACGCAAAGGGTCAGTTTTGTCTCATTGCATACCATTTGGAAGGCAGAGTGCTGTTTGAATGGGAGTGATCTGGTCTGAGTAGGCTCTGTATCCTGGAGTTTTAGAACAGCAAGCAGAATAACAATGTGGCTTAGGTCCCACTGCATGAGTCTGTGGCAAGGAGTCATCACGGGTTCTTTCCAATGAGGACTTGATGTGATTGATCTTGTGGTTTCCTTCATTGCTTGGCGGTTTCTGCTCCTTAGCTGTCACAATAATTAACCCAAGATACAAAAGCCTTGCAGACAGCTGATATAAATTTACTAGTTTTTCCTTGGTGGTGACTTCCTGGCTCTCCTGGCCTCCCCTTCTGAAATCCCACACGTCCTGTGTTGTACTGGAGCCTCTGGTGGTGGCATAGCCTGAAATAACTCCAGAGTTGAGAGAACAAGATTGAACTTTCAGTGTTCAAGATTTATGCCTGAAAAATATCACCATCTCAACACATATTTTATGTGTTAAAATGAAAGACAGAGTCCCTCTGCCTCAGGTGGCAAGCAGGCCATATGTCTGTGAAATTTCCCTCCTCTTGGCCATTCTCGGTATTCTTCCAGCCTCTGCCATCATGAGTGATCACTCCAGCAATGCAGCGGGGCCTCAGCCCAGACACTGGGACAACTATCTTCATAATTACAGCAGAGATCCCAGCCTAACAGATGATGAAGACATGGAAGGGGGATGTAGGAAAAAAATCATCTAGACTATGCAATAAGAAGCCCACTATTCAACAAATCGCACGTATTACAGGTCTGTCATCTTCACACCTGTGGGGTGCTGTGTTAGCAGAGTGCTGAGGGACGGCCTCCTCAGAGTGTCTGTGCCATTGGCTAATTCCAGAACCCATTGGTGAGGAAAGAGAGCTGGTTTTCAGGTTTGGCCTCTCCTGTCCTGCTCCACTCTGGCCTTCGCAGCTCTCCTAAAAACATGTTGCGTTAGCCTCTTTCATTTTCTGTTCCCGGGCTCTTATTATTTAGTTACGTTACACCAACAGTGATTGATTTATGCTAGGTTTCCATTGTGTTGACCACAGAAAATAACTCATTTTGTTAAATTGACCAAGCCACACACATCTGTGTAATGAAGAAAGCAAGTAGGCAGGGAAGGAATCATTCACTTTGACATCTAGTTTTCAAAGGCTCCCTTTACCTTGCAGAGCAGCGGTCACCCACACTGGCATTTCTGCACTAAGTGCTTCTATAGGATGGCACATTCTTGCTTGGAGATCATCAGTATCCTGCTTGTTTGTTTTCAGACATCAACTTTTCCAGACACATACCGATACTGTTTGCCAAGCACAATCCCCCTGTTTTCCAATACAATGGCCACTTTCATATAGTCCTGCTTTTGGAGTCATGTTCTAGTCCACAAGGGAACATAGACCTGTCCTTAGGACACATGTTAATAAAGGCAACTCATTCATAATGGGCTATTCTAAAATACTACTGTTTCTTCTCCCAATGCTCCTCCTCTTCTTCCTCCCCCCATCCCCTTCCTCCTTCTCTTCCTCCTCCTCCGGTTGTCAAGGAAGTCCATATGCTTGGCACACTCCCTTCTCTACTTGTCCAAACAGCCCCCAGGGGAAGCTCTCTTCTACATTTTACCACGGTCACTCAATTTAGTGCCGCCTTTGTATGATAGTAAGACTGCATAGACTGTTAAGTCTTGGGGGTGAGTGGAACCAACTCCAAGTGTCTTCTGGGGAAATATGATTTAATTGCCCTTTCTGTGTTTCTGTGATAAAATACTGATCAAAAACAGCTTGGGCAGGACAGGATATATTTCAACTTGCAAGTTATAGTCCATCGCGGACAGAACTCAGGGCACACGCTTGAAGCAGAAACCATGTAAGAGTACTGCTCCCTGGCCTGCTTCCTCTGCCCTGCTCATCTAGCTCTCTTATACAGGCCAGGCCCACCTTGCTAGGGTGGGCACCACCCGCAGTGGGCTGGACCTCCTACATTAATTAGCAGTCAAGAACATACCCCGTAGGCCGATCTGATGCAGAGAATTCCTCAACTGAAATTCTCTCTTCCCAGATGTATCTAGGTGCATGTCAAGTTGACAGAAAGAGCCAGCAGTGTCTAAGCAAAACCTTTGTGTCATCTTTTCTTTGCAAATTGATAATTTAACCGGGGAGACAAAAACCTAAAGCCAAATAAGTGCGAGATTCAAATAAAAAAATTCAGTTGTCCCACGAGGTGTCACGTGTGGTCTGTAATTACAGCTGAAGGGGATAATGGAGCTGGGCTTGGGCGATGGCTGAGTACCTGCCATGCAGATATGAGGGCTTCAGTTCCCTTTCCAACACTCACGTTAACATAATCCAGAAGTGGTGGAGCATGCTTGCCACCCTAACACTGTAGAGGTGGGGAAAAGCTAATCCCTCAGTCTCCCTAGTCAGCCAGCCCAGCCTACTCTACAATCTTACACACACACACACACACACACACACACACACACACACACACACACACACACAGAGTGAATTGACCCAATGATTTCTCTGATTTTCTATAGTCACTGGCCTAGCTCTGATGGGTTGCACTTATTTGACCAAGTAGACTTCTGCTCCAGCACCTCTCCAGCCTGCTCTAGCACATGCATTCTCTTGCAACACCCTGTGGGGACACTGACTTGTACTCCTAGAATTGAAGCATGACAGCTAATGTATCTGGGTCATGAGACAGTATGGAGGTTACTCCAGGCCAGGGGGAGTTAGAAAGCATGACCTGGATATATCTTGGTTCCTCAAAGGTGGCCATACTTTGACAGTAGTTTTGCAAATTTCAAGCTGTAGAAAAAGAAGAGCAAGGAGAGCGAGAGATCAGGCTAGGAAGGAGAAGTCGACCGTGTGTGAGCGCTTTGCAGAGATGACGGTCGGGAAGCCATCTGCCTAGAGGTGATTTTCCATGCTGTAGGAGTGACAGAGATCCATGGGACAGAGGTGTGAAGAGACTTAGGGCCGAGACCTGGAGCTTTGCGAGGAGAGCAGGGTGAGCCACTGTGAAAGAGAAATGGAAGGGCACCTTCAGGTCTTGATGGCATAAGCTCATTGTTTAAAAGGATGGCAAACACATGGAAATTGGCAGTGGTTTGGACCAAATGGTATCAAAATCGATACTTTTCATTAACAAAGTGCCCTGGAATTTGATTTGATCTTATTTGCAGGCAGTATCACTTTAAAAGGGATATTTATGCTCCTAAGTTCAGGCATAGAAACTAGCATTCATCAAAAAATATTAGCTCATTATAATTTTTCTTTGCTTGAGCTGGTGGTACCACTTGGAGATATATCTATATAAAAATCTATATATTGAGAGAATGAGGGGGGTGTAGGGTAAAATGAAAAAGTTCATTTGACGATGAAGTGGGTGGTTGATTCCCTTAGCATTCTGAGAACAAACACAGACGTCATTATGAATCACTCCAGCTGATGAGTCTAATTCCTTTTAGTACTGTGGCAGCAGACGCTCACATTTCAATCCTCCATAGACAGATCAATCTTTGTCACCTCCTCATGCATATTCTAGCATCTAGATGGGAGGTTCAGTGTGCTGCACCGGCCTGAGGGAGCAGAACCCTTCTGAGGTAAACTAGCACAGCAGAACTCTTGGTCACCAAAATAAAGGGGTTTCTAAATTCTGGTGCTTTCCACAAATGACAGTGACCACTGGCAACCCATACATGTGAGGTGTCAATGCCACACACTTGGATAATCCTGACTTGTGGAGGAGTGTACCCTGCAGAAGTAGAGATTTGTGTGTGTGTGTGTCTCATGATAAGTGGTATAAAACGACAGCAATGCTGATATTGGAAGCTTTTCCAGTGCAGGCTGTTGAGTGTGGATGTGCCCACACCACCCACATGCACACACACACACACACATGCACACACACACACACACAGACAGACACATAAACATATATGCACAGACATCATACATGTGCAAGTATACACAAACACACACATACACATGAGTCACAGCCACACACTCAGATGTCAGGCTCCTTAGTACAGCATGTGAAATTTTGGAGTGAGATGTAGTCACAACTGTCTTAGAAAAAAAAATCTTTTTATCTTTTTGAGAAAAATTTGTATACGTAAAATAGATTACTCCTGTTGGTCTCGATCTTTGAAGAATTCGGGAGATTTTAGCCATGGGAAATCATTGTGTGCATATTTACCTACCTTGACTGATGCTCAGCCAAAGGCCTATGGTGACTGTTCTGTACTTCCAAAGGCAGCCATGACAGACTATCACACATCAGGTGGCCTAGAAAACAGAACTTACGTTTGTGAGCCTAGATCAAGGCACTGGCTTATTTTTCCTGAGGCTGTTAAGATAATCCAAATTACTCTCCCTGCCCAACCCTACCTTCTTCTGGGTTTGTTGACACATGACATTTCTTGACATTGTCTGTTCCACACACATTTCAGCCTCTATCTCCACCTGTGTGCCCGTGTGTGTTCACATATCATCCGTTTACGTGAATGACGATACTGGGCCAGAGACCCAGACCACTCCAGTGTAACCACATCTAACTAAACTTCTAAATAAGATCACATTCTGAAGTACTGGCGTTTAAGACTTCAGTGTATGAATGTGGGATAAATACAGTTTTCCTGTCGTTCTCTCTGGTGACATTCTATCTGGACACTCTTTTCTCACCTGTAACATACATTTAGCTTAGGACAGCACCCCAAGTGTCTCCAGAGTTGGCCATGAAATACTGTCTATTCCGCAGTGACAGGCAGATTATAGTCCCTCTTCCTTTGATTAGGCTAATGCTGTGTGACTCCTGGGGCTGAACTGTGTGGGAAGGAGAATTCTGCTTTCACTTTTTAGAATGTCCTCCAGGGGAACCTAGCCTCCACTTTGTGATCAAACAAAAAAGGCCTCCGGGGAGAGTACTAAAGCATCAGACTATAGCTCTGCCTAAACAAAGCTGGAGATCAATACAAATTACCACTGTGTGATCAGGGCATTCTATCCTTAGTCAGGTTTCCTATGACCCCATGTGAATCAGAGAAACTCTTGGGTACACAAAGAGTCATAATCAATAATAGATTGCTATTTAAGCTATAGTGCCCTAGAGTAGACTACTAGACAGTAATTGGAAAATTGAAATAGAATTTGGTATCAGAAGTGGGGTAATTAATAACAGAAACCCCAAACAGATGGCCTTGATTTGGGAGAATAGGAATCTGAAAGTTAGAAAGAAGAGTATCATTACCCATGATGACCCTGTGATTCACACTTGGAAAATAGAGACATGTGCTCTGCCACTAAAGAGTGTTTGACAAAAACTGGTGTTTGCAGGAATGTAGAAGACAGCACACATATAAATGGACCCAAGGCTCTGGCTTTAAAATTCCCAGGCAGTGTTGATGTGCTAACAGTATTTGGATTTTTATGATAAAATGTGAAGGGAAAGATATGGTAGATTTTAAAAGAACTTTGATTTCTGAGCTTAATGTAAAGATAACGTATCAATTTGGGCCTTGAGGTACGAAGAATATATTTGTTTCCCATTTTTCCTCTATCTAATTGGTAAAGACTCTAATGGAAGAGGTGACTTAGGCGATAATGAGACACAGATGCTACCACGAGTGCATGGTCCAGGAGGAAAGGGCAAGCCAAGAGAGTGGATGCCCTCCCCGAGGAATCCAGGACATTTGCAAAGGTCACAAAATACACAGAATTTCTAAGGTTTTTAAATCAATTTTTTTATTTTTCTGTGTCGAATGTTTTGTCTCTAAGAATGTCAATGTACCAAATGTGCACAGTACCAGAAGAGACCAGAAGAGGACACGAGATCTGACATCTGGAACTGGGGTTACAGATGGTTGGAAGCTGCCGCTATCGAGTGCTGGGAATTAAACTCTGGTTCCCTGAAGGAAAAGCCTGTGGATAGAGCAAGAAGACATCTCCCCAGGATCCTAAGGGTTTTTTTATTGGCATTTTCCATACAAATTTCCAAGAAAATTCCATTGGAATTTTCTCTTACAGCCAAATTTTCTCTCATAGCCCAAGTACAGTGAAGTGAGTTTCAAAGAGTATGTGGGTTCAAATTTTGTACTGCAGACTAGACTTAAAATTTCACAGCTGAACTCCTGATGTTATTTAAGAAGCATCTCCTGGATGTGGCCCGGCCCGTTGCCTGAGCTTTGGCTGAGTGTGTACAACAGAAGGAACTGTGAAACCCTCGCAGCAAGGTTCCAAAGCCAACCTCCTGGATCTTGCCCCACATCAAGGACACCAAGTTGGCTGAGTGGAGTCACATTTTTGCTGCTTGTCCCTCAGCATGACATATGTGAAGACACCCAACTGTATACACCAGATAACATCTTTCAGAGCAAAATAAACGTCCTGTCCAGCCCTGTCTGGATTCCTGATGCACAATATTGTAAATAAATAAAGCTTGCTGTTGAAATAACCAAGAGGGGTATGTTCATTACTTAACAACCAGTAACAGACAAAACAGTGACTTAGAGGTGACAATATGCAGAAGGATTTTCCTGCCTCTGTCACACCCCTCTAGATGGAATGCCATCTTTACTGGACATGACCAAAGCGCATCTGTTTCACATACTTAAGTGAAAAGAATGGGTTTGTTTGGAGCTGGAGCGGGCTGGTTCAGTGCTTACCTAGCATTGGTGAGTGCTAGGTTCCATACCTAGTGTCTGAAAACATCAGAGGAGGGGCGGGGGAGGCGGAGACACAGAGACACAGAGAGACAGGGAGGAGAGAACAAAAAGAACAAGGAAACATGTTTTAATCCAGCCAAGTGTGAATTGTGTAATATGCACACTACTGCACCGATAAGCAAACTGTGATAAACTTCTCCTTATTTTGAACATGCGTTCTAACTGACACCATCCATCATATTGTTCTGATCATACTTGATGACAAGGGGTGGTCAACAAAAGCTGCTCCTAGGACTGTGTCTGTTAGAGAGAGGATGCAGGGATTGAGTTGGGGGAGGAGCCAAAGAGCCAACCAGGCGGCTTCTTTCTCCCAGGCCTTTGTCCCCGCCCGCTTTTATCTATGGAACACAGCACAGTGTTTACCATGTGATGTGCTGTGGATGAAAGTTTTGAAAAGAACTCTGATGTACAAAGAGTGGGGCAGGGGGCGGGGAGCAATTTAAATAAAGACAATTTACAAATCCCCAACTCTTTGAAATTTCACATAGTTTTTCCCTCATTCCAAATCTATAAGCTGCCATGGAGGACCCACATGAGACAGAAGGCGCCGGCCTGAGTGTTTTCCTGCTCATACCTTCTCCTCTCCTTTCACGTCCCCTGACGTTCATCTGGGGAGCTGTGAGCTAAACCCACAGTTACTACTAAGATGGATTTCGAGTCCACCTACAGCTGCAGCTACCACTTCTCTGAGGCAGATGGAACGTACATTTATCACAATGTCTGACTTGAACAAAAAGCAAAACAAGAACCAGTAATGGCATCGCCTGCCTATTTGTATTTTTAAGGAAGAGACTCATTTTCCGACTTCAAACTTCCCTCTCTCCCTCCTGGGTCTCGGTGCCACGTGCCAGGAAAGGAGGGCAGTGGCACCCCGAGTCATAGGTGTCTGTGAGGTTGTCTGTGCACGCAGGATCACCACTAAGAGACAACCAACATGCGGCAGGAATTTCTGTAGGTAATTACATTACATGGGCTTGCGAAATGCCAGGCATGAAATAATAACCAGGACCCTGGGCTTGGCTGTTCTTTCTGATCCGATAGAGCCATCTATGGAGCATTCTTTGCCTCTCAACTCTCCATCAGGGGAATGGCCTTCAGTCAGCAGCTCCTTCCTTCACAAAATACTGCACAGGCTAGCATTTTTCCACCCTCTCTACAGTATTAATTAAATTACATAAAACTGGCAGTGTTTAAATTCTGGCATCTGTATTGTCTCATTTAATTACACCCCTGGACTCCTTTCAACATGCTTTCATTTGCTGCAGGGACATCTATCGGTGGAAGGGGAGAATCGGATGCTAGCGATCAAACAAACCATGTCTCCTGCTTGGCCCACCCGTCCTGGCTGAGTGACTGCAGGTCCTCTGTCCTGAGCCACTTCTGTCCACTTCTAAGGGACTGCAGTGTGACAGTAGTGACAGATATTTACTTTGAATTAGGAAGAGTTTAGTACTAGGCCTCAAAAATTAATTATGCTCTCCCCACCCTAACCACTTCTTTCAAACCCATGCAAGAACACTGTGCAGCAAACACATTTCCATCTTGAATGCCACCCAGCAGCAGCTTTACTGTGGATACTGTGCCTCCAAAGTGGGGGCTTACAGCCACGCTCTAAGAGGGCACTCCTGCCTTCCCTGAGTGAGGAAGGGTCAGGTCCGGGTCAGGTAAGGTCATAGCAGACAATCCACTCAATGGTCAGACAGCCAGCTTCCCCATGTGAGCCCATGGGAACATAAAATAAAGAACCCCCCAACACTTACTATTGTAGTTTTTTTAAATAGCGTTTTGTTTACTCTTCGCAAATTTCATATACTTCTCCTAGTCTTCTCACCTCCCTACCCAGCAGACTTCATGTCTTATCACTCTCCCTCTCCAAACAAACAGACATGGACTGAAGTTTGTGTTGGGTGACTATTCCTGAGCATGAGACATGCTCTGGAGTGTGGTTGATACCCTAGATATCACTCCACTGAAGAAAATTTGCTCTTTCAGCAGCAATCCCAGCCCACTATCTCCTTATCTGGTGGTGGAGCTTCATGCCGACTTCCCATCTTCCAGGCTGAGGCTTTGTCTGGTGTGAGTTTGTGCAAGTCTTGTGTGGCCGTCACCATTCCTGTGATTTAACAAATGTGCATCTGCCCTGTTGTGTCTGGAAAATACTGCTTTCTTGACGTCATCTTCTGTCTCCTGCAATCTTTCTACCACTTCTGCATACATCCTGGAGCCTCAGGGAGGTGTGTGATGCAGGTATTCCATTTAAGGCTGAATAGTCCAAGATCTTTTATCCTCTGTGTGCTGTCCATTTGTGAGTTTCATCTTAATTACCATTTACTGCAAGATGTAGCTTCTCTGATGAGTGTCGAGTGATGTGGTGCTCTATGGGTGTAACAGTCTGTCGTGAGGGGTTGTTGTATTGATATTTCTATTTAGCAGAATAATGACAGGTAGTTTTTCTGCTAGGGCCCATGATCTATCTAGCCTCATTGGTGGTGTCAGATATGGATCCCATTTAAGGACAGTGGAGCTGTCCTTAAATCTAATCAAAAAGTATGGTTACTCTTAACAATTCTTGGCCTTATTGCATGAGTTGGCATATCTTCCAGGAAGGCCATCGTTGTAACTCTCAGGGTCATAGCTGGGTAAGACTGATGACTTTCTCCTCCAGTAGTAAATAGAACACCTTCCAGCACCATAAACTCTAGCCAGAAGTATGAGTGGCAGTGATATCATTACCAAATTACCGATGTCTTGAGCTGCCAACCCATTCCCCAGCATGTTCTAGTTTTCATGGGGCCACTGGATATGACTTTGATGTTGAGTTTAGCTATATGAATAAAGTGTGAGGTGGTATTTTCTCTCCTCTGTCTTTAAAAGATTCTTATCCTAAGGCACCACTCTTCTTGCTATCAGAAGGACCTCTAATAATTTAATCATGTATGAAGTAGCATGGTCCTGCCACATAAATCCACATCCTTTGTATTAAGATGAAGCCAGTGGAAAACTCTAAAGCACATCAAGGTTGATTTTATGGTGTTCAATTAGTTATTGTGGAATAATTAACCCTAGACTGAATGGAAGGGTAAATGAAATAATTTCTTATGTGGAAAGAGTTATTCTATTCTCCTGATAACATTCCTTATCTCATGATAAAGCTATTGTACTCTGGCTTCATTTCTGATGTTCTAATAAAACATCTTAATGAAAAGGAACTTAGAGGAGCCATGGTTTGTTTTAGCTCATAGTTCCGGATTACAGTTTATTATTATGGTGGAATCAATGACAAGAGCTTCAAGGAGTCAGTCACATCACATCTGTAGTCAAGAGCATAAAGAAATGGATGTATATGTGCTCATTCCCTTGCTTCTGCTCAACTCAGTTTCTTTATTCTTCTACAGCTCAGGACCTAGGGAGTAGTACTACCTGCAGTGGACCTGATTGTTCCATGTAATTAACTTAATTAAGACAGTTCCCCACAGACATGAACACAGGCCGACCCAATGAAGACAACAATCCTTTATTGAGATTCTTATCAGATGATTTTGAGATATGTCAACTTGACCAATAAAGTAAATCAGAACCCCCCACTTTTAGGCTCCTTTGGTAATCAGTGATTTTTATAACCAAATGGCATGCCCAAGCTTCAGCATCCCTAATCCTGGGTTTTGTTGCTTTAACAACAGAACTCATCTTTGTCTAAGTAGAAAAATAAGCGTAGCCCCTGGTCTAAAAATGCCTAAAACAAACCATTATGGCAAGGTACACTTCCAAGTGTTTTAGGAACATACCTTATATGACAGAACCATTTCAGCATGTATTTAAAATCTGCAACATTTTAAAGCCTACAATATTCTACTTGCATTTGACTATAGGTTAGTAGTTCTGACTTGAATCTGTAGGTGAAACACCCCTGGCATTGATTTATATACACTAACTTGAACAGATGTGTTTTACTGAGAACTATGATAGCTAAGTATTTTTATAAGTCACTGTCATCACTTACCACACCAAATAATTTCTTATATAAAAATGCAATTCCAATACAGTAAGAGCTAATACATTTTTCTTACCTTGTTTTGTAAGAAAAGCATCAAGAAACAGCACGCCAGAGACACACAAGCAGATCACAGACAATTCAACTTCGTGTGCATTCTTAGCATCTAATTGTGGAGCCCTTCACCCTCTAGGTTATGATGATGGGGTTGAAGCATTTACATTTGTATTTCTTATCTGGAAGAGATAATTAGATATTTTTCACTGTGAAATAATTTACATTAATGGGCCGTAACTCTCAATATGTGGTTTTAAATTGCACATTTAAATAATATAATACCTGTCTCCCTTAATTTGACTGTAATTGTCTGCATGAAGTCATTTTCTTTTCTTTTCAAAAAGACAACTAGCTAAAACAACATACTAAATGTCTTCAGTTTATCACTTAGAAATTTTAGAAGAGGTGATGTTGTGGGCTTGCTTGGGATTTTTCAGATTCTCAGTCTGTAAGATGAAAGTTTTTAAAAAGGAAACAACAGGACTCCCTACAGCTCCAGCTAGAGACACGAGGAGTACATGAGCACCCTGAGTACACGGACTATGCAGAATCCGCACGGCACAGGGAGCATATGGAGCATGTGAAACACATGCTTGGCCTTGGGAGGGGCTTTGTTGTGATTTGTTTTTAGTTCTTTCTCTGTAAGAGCCAAGATGCTTTTTTTGTTGTTCATTAGAAGAGAAACTTGCATTATGAATTCTGTATGAAAGCTTGTTCTTAGCCTAGGTTGGTCACCGATCCTTCCTTTGGTGACAATTGGTTTTAATTGTTTGTGTGTAGATTATTTATTCCCTCAGGAATTTCACAGGCTTTGATGTCTGGACCGAGTTAGGTCCATGTTATAGAAGGAAAGTCCGAAAAGAACACAGTTTAGAAGACAAAGTAACTACATAGACAGCATCTGTAGATCAACTTTGTTTTGATAGATTATAGCCAACAAGAGTTTCACAATTGCAAATTTGATCACATAGAACCAGAGCTTCTGAAACATATATGTGATACCCTCTGCGAAAAAGCCTGATAATTAAGGGCTGGGGGTGTGGCTTAGTGATGGATGTTGCAGCTACCCAGAAAGCACCAGGCTCTGAGTACCTTCTTCAATGTCACAGAGAAAGAGGGTGGGGGCAGTGAAGAGGCCTGGAACAGCTGATATTGGTGAAATGGAGAATATAATTTAATATATTAACTTACACTTTTTATAGTACTTTAGTAACTTTTGAGAGATTTCAATTTCTGATGAATTGAATTTACAGCAAAATGTACGTTCAAGCAAAGATCATCAAGGGTTATGAAACAGTAAGTTATAATTTATATTTGGCAAACAAAAGTGGTACTTCTTTGAGTACCTTGGCTTCTCAGAAATTCAGTTTCTTGTAAAGAAGCGTGGTGTTACCGGTGGCATTGAAGACATTTCATGCCATTGTGCATATAAAATATTTTGGAAAGTGTAAACATTGTCTAATAACACACAAATGCACTGATGATAATAATAAATGATCCCACTAAGGGGCCAGGGAGGTACTTAGCATGAGGAGGGATGCTCTTCACACATCCTCCCTTCTCCCAGAGCTATGCCCTTGGTAGCTTATTAGCTATACCTCCCTACCACATAACACAAACATCCCCAAGCCACTTCTTCCTATTACTAATTAGTTGCATCTGGAATAAAGTATCTGCCAACAGAGAGTCAGTTCATAGCTCTGTAAATTATGAGTTTTTTAATTAGACTGAAGTATGAAGTTTGAGCCTATGGTATATTATATTCATAGTTTGATGGCCCTAATGTGAAACACTTAAACAGGAGACCACTTCTTGTCGTATTCTTAAAGAACCACATAAGTAAAGCAGCCAAACTGAATGATATCACTGCTCCAATTTTTTTTCCCCTCAAAATTTATATACTGAAATCTAATCAATGAGATTATGGCCTTTGGACGAATATTGTCTTCCTCAACAGCCTCCAGAAAGCCTCCTTCCTATCATTTGAGTTTGTTGTGGGGGTGTCACCTACATTCAAGAGAACTCCCACACACACCCCCACACACTCCCCACACCCACCCACACAGCCACACCCACCCCACAAACACACACTGAACACACTCTACTGAAACCTTGATATGGGACTCCAAGTGTTGTTTTTTACTCTATGATAATTTGCTATAGCGTACTGCAATGACCTGGATAGGGATTTTCAGTTTGATTAATTTTTTAAATTAGTTATTATTATTATTATTATTATTATTATTATTATTATTATTTGTATCGGTTCCCCTTCCCTTCTCTCCTCCCAGTTCTTCTCTCACCTCCCATCTGATTAATTTCTAAGCTCTCAAGAACTTTTGTATTGAAACTTTTCTTTTGCAATATGAATGGAAAACTACCTCCGAGGGGATTTTTCTTCGCCCCCACCTCCTGTGCGTGTGTTTGCACGCCTGTCTGTTTGTATCGTCTGTTACCAACTTTCTAGACTGAGCTAGAATAGACTAAACTGTATTATTCACGGAAGAATTGTGATCTTGAATTCCTTCTACATCTCAGGAGTTGAGTAGCTCCCTTGAAAGCATCTTTACCATCCCCTGAAGTCAGTGCAGGACACATAAAGTGTACGATTTAAAGTCAGAACAAACATTTATTATCACTCCCTCCCATCATTTTAAAAAAAGAAAGAAAAATCCTCAAATCCACACACCCAATACTTGGATTCCATAATAGGAGACCAGCCAGAACCAACTGGGCACCAGTGTCCGGAACCCGGATGTGGAGGCAGGTTTGCACCCGGACCTGGGTTCTTAAGGCACCACCGCCTCGCTCCCAACCGGAAGCGACCGCGGAGTTCTAGGCCGTTGAGGGGCTTTCCATTCCGGTGGCCTTCTCTTCCTGCACTGGTCCCTCTCCTTGCCCAGCCGCCTTGTGCAGACATGAATCCCAGCGACCCCAGCTACTCCTTGGCTTCGCTCTATGTGGGGGACCTGCATCCCGACGTGACCGAGGCCATGCTCTATGAGAAGTTCAGCCCCGCCGGGCCCATCCTCTCCATCCGGGTGTACAGGGACAGGACTACCCGCCGCTCGCTGGGCTACGCCTCTGTCAACTTCCAGCAGCTGGAGGACGCCGAGCGAGCCTTGGACACCATGAATTTCGATGTGATAAAGGGCAAGCCGGTCCGCATCATGTGGTCTCAGCGGGACCCGTCGCTGCGCAAGAGTGGAGTAGGCAACATCTTCGTCAAAAATCTGGACAGGTCCATTGACAGCAAAGTGCTGTATGACACGTTTTCCGCCTTCGGGAACATCCTCTCCTGTAAGGTGGTGTGCGATGAGAACGGATCCAAGGGTTATGGGTTTGTACACTTCGAGACCCAGGAAGAAGCTGAACGAGCAATTGAGAAAATGAACGGGATGTTCCTAAATGATCGCAAAGTGTTTGTGGGGCGATTTAAGTCTCGTCGGGACAGGCAGGCTGAACTTGGAGCCAGGGCTAGAGAATTTACCAATGTTTACATCAAGAATTTGGGAGAAGACATGGATGATGAGAGACTCCAGGGTCTCTTTGGAAAGTTTGGGCCTGCCTTGAGTGTTAAAGTCATGACTGATGAAAGTGGAAAATCCAAAGGGTTTGGATTTGTAAGCTTTGAAAGGCATGAAGATGCACGGAAGGCCGTGGATGAGATGAACGGGAAAGACCTCAATGGAAAACAAATTTATGTTGGTCGAGCTCAGAAAAAAGTGGAACGACAGACTGAACTGAAGCACAGGTTCGGACAGATGAAGCAAGATAAGCGCAAAGTTGAGCAGGTACCACCCCAAGACAGAAGCATCAGATGCCAAGGTGTTAATCTTTATGTGAAAAACCTTGATGATGGCATTGATGACGAGCGTCTCCGGAAGGAGTTCTCTCCGTTTGGTACTATCACTAGCGCCAAGGTTACCATGGAGGGTGGTCGCAGCAAAGGGTTTGGTTTTGTATGTTTCTCCTCTCCGGAAGAAGCCACTAAAGCAGTTACCGAAATGAATGGTAGAATTGTGGCCACCAAACCACTCTATGTAGCTCTAGCTCAGCGCAAAGAGGAGCGGCAGGCTCACCTCAGTAACCAGTATATGCAGAGAGTGGCAAACGCCAACCCAGTCAACCCTTTCCAGCCAGCACAGGCTCCTTCAGGTTACTTCATGACAGCAGCACCACAGACTCAGAACCGTGGAGCATACTCTGCTCCTAACCAAACTACTCAGCAGGGACTGAGTCCCCGTGGGAGTGCTCAGGGTGCGAGAGCGCAGGGTGCGAGAGCGCAGGGTGCGAGTGCTCATCCGTTCCAAAATACGTCTAGTGCCATCCACCCATCTACTATTCCATCATTTAATAGTTCAGGACCAGCTTCCTCACAGGCTCTATGGAGTATGTCAACACATCGTGCAGCCAACACTTCCACACAGATGACAGGCCCACATCCCGCCACTGCTTCTACAGCAGCTGCTCCTGCTGCCCGCACAGTTCCCCAGTATAAATATACCTCTGGAGTCCGCAATCCCCCTCAGCATCTTAACACACAGCCACAAGTCACCATGCAGCGGTCTGCTGTTCCTGTCCAAGGTAACAAAGCATCTTTGACTGCCTCCATGCTGGTGTCTGCTTCTCCTCAAGCACAAAAGCAAATGCTGGGGGAATGGCTGTTTTCTCTTATACAAGCCATGCACCCTGCTCTAGCTGGTAAAATCACTGGCATGCTGTTGGAGATTGATAATTTAGAACTACGCCACATGCTTGACTCTCCCGAGTGTCTCCACGCCAAAGTTGATGAAGCTGTAGCTGTTCTGCAAGCCCACCAAATGAAAGAGACTCCCCAGCAAGCGGCCGGCAGTGTCACTGGTGTCCCAACTGCTTAACGTTGAGCAAATGAAAGCACGAAACCCCTGCTTCACCGAAGAACATTATTTGGACATCGAAAAACTATGGGGGGAAAGAGAAGCAAAATGGAAACTAAATGAAAAGGGAATGAGAATCTTCTGTGCCATGCCAAGTCGGTGCCGAGTCTGGTGAGCAATGCAGTCCCCGAGAGCACTTGGCTTAAGACAACAGATGACAGAAACAGTGAAGTTTAAAAACAAATGAACGTTTTATGGACTTTGGGGAATTGATTTCTTTTTTCATCAAAGTGAAAAAATGTAAAGCACCTCTTGAGTTGTAATTCGAATAGCTCCAGATGTCAGTTCTAAGTAATAGAATTGATAACCGAGCAAAGGAACATGATTGGATCATAAAATTCTTGCTTTACTACAACTCCCTTTAAAGAGTAAAATGGGAAAAGAAAGGTGTCACTGTTGGCTAGTAACACCACTGAGACGCCAGGCAGGGGTATTGCTTGTGACCGACTATTTCCACACACTTGTTGCCATAAACAGAACACATGCAGTCTGTAATTCTCAACCCCATCAATTAGCGGCACCAAAAAACCACCTTCAACTTAGAAACTTGTGTCTGTAGCACAAACTACAGAAAGTGAATTGTTACAGCCATAAAAGTTATGTTTGTCATCCTGGTTTCTTGGAGCTGTGTTTTGGCAGGATAGATGAGAAGGTAAAGACAAAAGTATGAGGTCATTAACAACTATACTATACAAAAACACAGAGGCAGAAAGAGGGAAGGAGGGAGACTGGAGACATGGAGACAGAAGAGATGGTTTGGAGGGATTAGGGTAAATGTGATTTTTTTCCAGGTCCCAGAGAACCCAAACAGGAGATTTCAGGATGAGAGACTTGCCCTTTGAAGCAGATGTGAGCTAGTGCATTCTGGAGAAGGAAGTGCTAGGATAAGTGGCTTCCTCCATGCAAAGAGGGGGGATTTAAGAAGAAAAGGAATTCAACAAGGGGTTTGGTGTTCATGAATACTGATCTACACAATAAAGCTGTTTTTCACAAATACTAATGTATTTTTAAATTTAAGTTATTTTTTGTGGTTGAATTATTTTTGTGTCCTAAAACAGTAATTCTGTGTCACTGAAAAACTACAATATTGTTTCTCAGTATTCTTTCTTAATGGTAGATTGCAGCATAAATCACTCTAAATACAAAGATTTGTACAAAACCTAATAGCAAACATCTATGCAAGTGATTTCAAAATGACCAGCTTTTTGGTAATATACAATTAAAATACATTGTTATCATTTGGGTGTGTTAATAGCTGTCGGTAAACATAATTACCATCAAATTTTCACCTAATGACTTACACAGTATTGAGACTCTCAGGGTTGTTAGAGGACATGGAGAAGCAGTGAAATACACAGGGGCATTAAACACTGAGTTCACAGAAAGAAAAGTGAAAAGATGTTTGATTTTTATTAGGACATCAGATCTCATATTTGCAGGAACTAAGTTCCCGGTGGTAGCAAGTGTCACTGAGTATTATACAAGAAACTTTCCTGTATCTCCAGGAAGCCATCCCCTTGGTAGGAATATGCATATGAGCCTAGGGAGACATGAGCCTGGATGCTTTTAGCTGGCACAAAAAATTGCAAAGGAAATTTCCTCCCAGGATGACACATGGCAAAAATGAACACTGTGTCCATGCTCTGGAGCATTTCAGTGTGGACAAACTAATGGAGCAGTCCTGTCCTGTCAGACAAGTACTCCCAGCAGAGATCCAGTTAACCATAGTTTTAGAAAAATATTTGAGGCATGAGGCAAACTATGGAAAATGCAAACCAATGTGCAGTGCACGAAAGTCACCCACATGGTAAATGGAGCGGCAGCAGAAACCCTACCACTTTGCCACAGGAGAGACTCACCCATTACCTTTCCTACTTTTGAGTATCACCTTCTGCCCACTTGAGATCCTGTCTATATCATCTTTGCTGCACATTCAAAGATGCATCTCTGCCTGCTTATCTCCACCAATAGTTAGTCAAAAGGTTTTGTTAATTTCCATTTCAAAAGTGTCTTTGCTATGAGAGACATAGCCAAGGCTTTCAAAGTAATGGTAGATTTGGTAGAGATTCATAATAACGTCTCTTGCACATTAAGTTCCAGAAGTTAAGGTACTGCCCATTTCTTCACATGTTTTCACCAGATCTGATTCTTGTAGACTTAGAATGCCTTTGTGGAGGAAGTCAATTCACCAAGTATATATAAATCTATATCTAGTTTTTTTTTTCATTTTCTAAAATTATAAAATTTTTATTTTCTCCAAAAGTTAGAGAAAAAATAAAGCTGTTGGTATTACTTTCCTGCTTATTAAGGAAAGTCTAACTCTTGCTGAGAATAAAGTTCTTGAGCGTTAGCCGATTGTTTCAGTCCATGTAAGACTGGAGTCTTTCTCATCCTCTGGAGTTCATTACCCTATAATGCCCACTCTAATATGTTTTGTGGTTGCTGCAATTAATTGCTCTCTTTGTAACTTTAGGGGTTTGACCTTAAAAAAATTTTTTTAATTTGTTTCTTTCTCTTTGGTTGGAGACCAATGCTCAATTCAAATTCATCAAAATATTTCATCCATGAACTGAAATTTTTACTTTTCAAGTAAAAATAACAGTCATCCATGTTTGCTTTGTTCCAGTCCAAGGGACTCAAGTCCCCTTGCTTTGCTGTGTCTCTTTCACTGTCATGCTCTAATTCAGGTGCAAATGTTTACTATAAGATGGGCTGGATGTGTAAAATCCTCGCCTTATATGCCCGGTGGCCTGAATTTCCCTGAGTCCATGGAAAAGTAGAACGAAGTATCCCACTCAGAAGAGTTGTCATTGAACCTTGCAAATACATATCACACACACACACACACACACACACACACACACACACACACACCACACGCACACATGCGTGCGCCCACACACACACGTAAAATTTAAAGACTGTTCAATGCTAGCTTCTGTGCTTCTCAAATCTTGCAAACTTACTCTCTATGTAGGTGCAGATGCAGTTTCTAGAGTGGCAGTCTTACAGGATTGCCCAGTTTATAAAAAACATGTAATAAATTCTGGACCAATGAGATGGCTCAGCAGATAAGAGCTCTTGCCACCAAGCTGGGTGATCCAAGTTAAATGCTTTGGAACTATGCAGGAGAAGGAGAGAAGCAACTGCTAAAAGTTGTCCTCTGAGCTCTCCATGCTCATGATGGCATACATGTGCCCCCAACAAATATACACACAGAATAATAAATATAAATTCTTAAATACCTTTGCTCATTTGTGATAAAAGAACTTAGGTCAACAAACACTTTTTTTTTTAAAGATAAAATATCTGAGCACCAAAGTTGCTTGGTACTCCTGAATTAATAAAGAGCCTTTTATGAGCTTGCTATTATACCAAAGTTTCCTAGTCAGAGCCTCTCCCTATTACCTGCACATGGAGGAAAGGGCATCTTATCCCTACCATCTCTCCCTAGTCTCTCTACCCTGCACTCATCTATGATCCCTCAGCTTGCCTGGTGTAGTTCCAGTTGTGCTCACATCCTTGGTTCTGTTGATCCTGCCTTAACTATTGACCTTCTTAAAGTCTCATTCCGTTCCCTCCTCCACCAGTCTTCCTGAGCACAGAGAGAGCAGCACCAGCCCCACGGGACCTCATGCAGAGGTCCTGTGGACTGAGTGGCTGACTAGAGCTTCTTTCCATTTTTAATACATGTTCCAGCACAGAGAGAGTGACAGGCACCATCACAATGCATTCACAGGACTCCCGGGAACCTTATTGCCTGATTAAAGGAAAGGTATGAAGGACTATACACAGTCATCATATTTGGGGGAAAATGCTAAGGTCATCTTAGTGAGCCAAAAATCACTGAGGGACGGGCTCAGTTCAAAGAGCAGAGTGTTTAGCAGGCCTGAAGAAAGACCTATCCCCGGTATTTGGCTACATCAAGGATCAAACGTTTTAGCTGAGGATTATAATAAATCACCCGTTTATATCTATGCATGTAGTCTTTGAAACCCAATGGGAAACATTTTCTTTTCCACAGAGCAGTTGATAATCTTTCATGGAATGCAAGAGCCCAAGAACTATGGGACATGTGTATCTTCCCTTCCTCTTGTTCCTCCTCCTTGAGAAAACTGGCCTCAGAGCAGTATCCCGAAGTCCTTGTCCCCGCCTGTGGATGCTCCTGAGTGAGTATTATAATACAGTAGTGTATGAGAGAAATGCTTCACAAGCCGCAGTCTGCCATAGAAACACAACACTACAATTTCTACAGAGATAGAGGTGGCTGACAACATTATGTCTTGGATTGATCCATCTGTGGTGGGTGAGTGGGGACATCTGAGTTGATTAAGTCTGTGTTTAAAGAAATTGTTCTGATGTGTTTATTATTATCAAGATAATAGTAGAAAACCAGTGTGGACCTGACTCTTATCAGAGATAGTTGGATGCTTTTTCACAGGCCCTTTAGAAACTGTAAAAGTAGGTCCAGGAAATGAGAAAGACAAATTTAGTTTAGTTCATGAAAAAGAAACCCCTTAAATACATAGTATAGCTCTCAGTCTTCACCAGAGAGGTCTCTACTTACAGTAGGTCACAATTAGTGTGGAAAGAACTAGTCCAAGTGTGGAGCCTAAGGGACTGAGAAGACTCAGATCTAAGTGGGACATCTACATCACCCACCACCACCTCCAAAGCTCAGGGAACATCGTAGAAATGGAGGTGGAGAACTTGTAAGAGGAGGGTTTGAGAATGAGACCGGAAATTTTGGGGAGTACACCACCCCGCACCCCACCCCCTCCATGTTACTGGAGAAGTTGGGAGTCACTTACCAGACTTCTTGGTTTTTTGTTTTGTTTTTTTTTTGAGACAGGGTTTCTCTGTGTAGCTTTGGTGCCTTTCCTGGATCTTGCTTTGTAGAGATCTTTGCTGGCCTTGAACTCACAGACATCCGCCTGGCTCTGCCTCCTGAGTGCTAGCATTAAAGGTGTGTACCACCACCACCACCACTGCCCTGCTGAGTTCTTGGTCTTTTTAATGAACGAGTTTATGAATGGACTCAAGCAGAAGCTATTAGAGTTTAGAAGGAAAATCTCAGCAGCTGCCCAGAGGAAGAAGAAAGAGAACAGGAAGAGAGGAAGTCACGCCATCTGAGCTAAGCTGGCACAGAGGTCAGCCACAGGCTGGAAGAAGGGCCACAGGGTAGAAGGAGGGGCTGGAGACAAAGGGTGAACAGGCCTGACGTTTTAGGGAAATGGTGCTTATATAATCAACAGAAGGAAGGAAAAGATGTAGCACGAATCTTAAAAGATCTTATTATTAAGAAGCCAGGTATTGGGGTGAATGCTGGAAGATCAGAGAAGCAGAACAAGCCACGGCCACCTCACCTCTCCAATTCCTCAGCTGATCCTGTTTCCTCAGACTGGAAGCCCGAGAAAACAAATAGATCTCAGCTCAACTGCAGCAGCTCAAAAGCCTAAAAGCTTAACCAGCCTAGTTCCTAGTCCTCACACATTATATACTTTTCTGCTTTCTGCCATCACTTCCTGGGATTAAAGGCATGTGTCATCATGCCTGGCTGTTTTCCAGTGTGGCTTAGAACTCAGAGAGATCCGAATGGATCTCTGCCTTCCGAATGCTAGGATTAAAGGAGTGTGTGCCACCATTTTCTGGCCTCTATATCTAGTGGCTGTTCTGTTCTCTGACCCCAGATAAGTTTGTTGGGGTGCACAATATATCAACCACAAGTTACCTTTGTGAGTAGTTCAGAAAAGTGGGCAGACTTACAAGCTGCCCGGTGTTGACTGTAAACCACTGTGCTGAGGATTCTGGGAAAGAAAAGCCCATTATGGCAAAGGGCAAGTCTTCCTCCTCTCTCTTTAGCATGACATAAGGTCGACCTGACTTCCTGAGAGGTGGTCCCTTGTTGAGGGGATTGACCTTTACAAGTAGACTAACCAAGGGAGGGGACCAGAGAACCCTGTGTCTCCATGTAGAGGTAGATTCCATGTTTTCCTATAACAGAAAGGACTGGTCCTCTACAGAACAGCATTGGCCACACATCCATGACCTCATTGCTGCCATGGTAACCTACAGAAGACCTGCACAGGATTGGGCCTGTTCATCAAAGTTTCGTCATGGATGAGGAAAGGGCTCTTGAGGGTATACTCCTCCCGAAGGAATATTGGAAGTTGATGGGCAGGAGAAGCTGTCTTACTTTCTACAGTTATATCCCCACCAGCAAACTGCCCGTGCTCTGGTAAATGGCCTTCCACCCATGCTCATGCAGGTGGCCATAAACTCAGAGTTGCATATGTATGAACTGCACATAAAAGCAGGGAGGGAGCTTGTTGGGGAGAAAAAGAATTTTAGTAAAAGGTTGGGGGGTTAGAAAAGGTAATGTGAGTAAAACAGACTATATTTATCATATACTTGTATGAAACTTTCAAAGAATAGAAAGAAAAACCAAACAGACAAAACCCAGGAAATATCTCAAATCCAAACATATCTGCACTCTGCCAAACTCTCCACAGATTAGCACAATCAGGAAGTTGACCTGTTGAAAGCAGGTCCAGGAAGGAGTTCTAGCCGTCTGTTCCTTGGCAGAATCCGGAGCCCTTTTACCCTCTTTGTGAAAACAGACTTGTTTGTTGTGATTTTAACTTTTCTTTTATGGAGCATGACTCACCTCAAGGCTCCTCACCTCACTGCAGAAGCTGAGGGTCCCCATCATCCACCTGGCTGGAGTGGGCAGCTGGTTCCCCTGAAATACTCAGCAGAAATCCTGGATACAATGACAAATTTGTAATCTTCCATCAGTGCAGAGGAAATAAGGAAATTGATTCCCTCCAACAAACAAGGCTGAGCCTGGCACAGAGCTTGTACAAGTGAACCTTATGGGCCGGGGTAACCTTGCTGTGCCTTCCAGCCAATGGCCCTTCTCTAGCAGCTGTTGGGTCCTTAGGCTGGATGGCCTGCATCAGGTATCCTGAGGAGGGCCACTGCATTAGACATGAAGGCAAGGGTAGTGTGTGTGTGTGTGTGTGTGTGTGTGTGTGTGTGTGTGTGTGAGAGAGAGAGAGAGAGAGAGAGAGAGAGAGAGAGAGAGAGAGTGGGTGTGGCGGGGGATGTATGCCTTGCATTGTGTAACAAGTCAGATATGATTTGGTCTGTTTATGCATCAGGAAATTTGGTGGAATACCTTCTTTAAGATGAGTGTACCTACCCTCATAATGAGAACAGCCTATAACGTTTTATGCCCATTTTCTTGTTGTTCTTTTACTTAAAAATTATTGGGGTTACCAGGAACAGTGTTTATTTTTCTACTTTTTAAATGAACTTGCATACTTTTGGAAATAAGCTTTCATTGAATGTTACATTTTCCTTTTAGAACTTCTTTTAGTTATTTGTTAATTGATTGGTCTTTGTATTTTTGTTGTTTTTTTTTTTAAATTTGTGTTTTACTTTTATGTATATGGGGGTTTTGCCTGCATAAATGTAGGCACAGCACCTGCATGTCTGGTGTCAGCAGAAGCCAGAAGATGTTGTTGGTTCTGCTGGAACTGGAGTTACAGAGAGTTGATGAGCTCCAATGTGGGTGCAACGTAGGCCCTCAAAAAGGGCAGCCAGTGTTCCTAGCCACTAAGTCATTTCTCCAGCCCTTTAGCTTTTCAGAGGGAGAAGTGTGGGTTCAATTTCTTCTCTTGAGTCAGTCTTGGTGATTTGATAATTTTCTAAAAATCCCTTTTTAAATTAATTTTCATGATTTTTTTCTTATAATATATTTTGATCATATTCTTTCCCTTCCCCATATTCCTCCCAGATCCTCCCTACCCACCCAACTTCATGTTCCCTCTCTCTTTAAAAACAAAACAAAATCATGAACAAAACAAGAATCAAAGAGAACTAAAAAGACAAAACAGCAAGACAATAATTAAACAAAACAAAAATTCTCAAAAAATGAAGCCTGATTTGTGTTGGCCAACTTCTCCTGGGCATGGGATCTGCCTTGGAGTGTGGTTGACATGCCATTAGAGAAAACTGATTTTCCCTCTACCAGTAGGTATCAACTACAAATAGCTTCTTGGTTAGGAGTGGGGCCTTCTTCCCCTTCTCAGTGTTGGGGTTGTCTGGTTTGAATATGTGTAGGCCTTGAGTATACTGCCATGCTCTCTATGAGTTCGTGTGTACATCAGTACTATTATGTCTGAACAACGGTTTCCCTGGAGTCGTTCACAGGCTCTGACAGTCTTTCTGTGACCTTTTTAGCAGAGACTCCTGAGCCCCGAAATCCTGTATAGGGCTGAGTACTCCAAACTCTCTCACTCTCAGCACATTTCACTGGATTGAATGCTATGCTTTGGACACAGTTTGAGGGCTCCCCAAAGCTCCATGTGCTTAAATTTTATCCTCATTGTAAGTATTAAAAGGGAAGAAATTGAACTGGATTTGGCATACAGAGGCAGGGCCTTTGGAAAGTAATTAGGATTCAATATGTTTTGGCAATCAAGAACTCTTGATTGACTTCTGGTACACATGCACACACATACACACCACATGTATACTTGCACACACAACCCCCACATGCAAATATAGACACAAACACACAAATACAGACACACACACACACACACACACACACACGCACATACACACACACACTTCCTTGTGTTTCTCTGCTCTATCTTCCAATCTTGTTCCCAATTAGGCACCACCAGATCTATTGGAACTGGTACCTCCAGAATGATGAACCAAAATAAACCTCTTCTTATTTTATTTCACAATACAATTCAGTTCTACATATCAGCCATGGATTCCCTTGTTCTCCCCTCTCCTGCCTCCCTCCTCTCCCCCCCAGCCCACCCACCATTCCCACCTCCTCCAGGGCAAAGCCTCCCCTGAGGACTGAGATCAACCCTGTAGACTCAGTCCAGGCAGGTCCAGTCCCCTCCTCCCAGGCTGAGCCAAGCAAACCCTGCATAAGCCCCAGGTTTCAAACAGCCGACTCATGCAATGAGCACAGGACCCAGTCCCACTGCCTGGATGCCTCCCAAACAGATCAAGCCAATCAACTGTCTCACCCATTCAGAGGGCCTGATCCAGTTGGTGACCCCTCAGCCATTGGTTCATAGTTCATGTGTTTCCATTCATTTGGCTATTTGTCCTTGTGCTTTATCCAACCTTGGTCTCAACAATTCTTGCTCATATAAACCCTCCTCTTTCTCGCTAATTGGACTCGCGGAGCTCCACCTGGGGCCTAGCCGTGGATCTCTGCATCCAGATCCCTCAGTCATTGGATGGGGTTTCTAGCATGACAGTTAGGGTGTTTGGCCATCCCATCACCAGAGTAGGTCAGTTAGGGCTGTCTCTCAACCACTGCCAGCAGTCTGTTGTGGGGGTATCTTTGTGGATTTCTGTGGGCCTCTCTAGCACTTTGCTTCTTCCTATTCTCATGTGGTCTTCATTTACCATGGTCTCCTATTCCTTGTTCTCCCTCTCTGTTCTTGATCCAGCTGAGATCTCCCGCTCCCCCAAGCTCTCTTTCCCTCGACCCTCACCCTTCATTACCCCCACTCATGTCCAGGCTGTTCATGTAGATCTCATCCATTTCTCCGTCACTGGGAGATCCCTGTGTCTTTCTTGGGGTCCTGTTTTCCAGGTAGCCTCCCTGGTGATATGAGCAGCAGTCCAGTCATCCTTGTTCCACATCTAATATCCTCCTATAAGTGAGTACATACCATGTTTGTCTTTTTAAAAATAGTATTAACCTTCTTCAGATATTTTGTTCTAGTAATGAAAATCAGATTGATATGACTCAAAGATGATATTGTCCTTGGATTTCTTTGTAGCTGTTATAATTTTAGCCACCTCTGGAATGACAATCCTCTCTTACATTTCCAGCTTCTCTCACTTCCTGTTTATGGAGTATTGTTGCTTATCACACCTATTATTTGTTTTTGGAAATCAACTTTTGGCTCCTGTTGATTTTATGTGTACATATTTGTTTTCTGTTTTTGCAATGGCCTGTCTCTATTTCCTTGAGTTACTTTAAACAGTATGTTGGGTATTAGTTATTTCCTTCAGCTTACCTCTTGCTTAATAAACTTATTTCAAGGCACTTCAAAGCTCCAAGTATCTCCTTAGCTAAATCCCATAGCTCTTAATTAGTGTTGTTTTAAACATCCAGTTGTAATGACTTTAATATTTAATTATGCCCGGTAGTCTCCTTTGTTAGAAAGAACATCTCGATCCTCGATCCTCTCTCTCTTTGTCTTTTGTGACCTTCACACTTTTGAGGAGTGGCCCAATTATTTCACGGATGGTCATCATTCGGGGCTTGCAGGACCTTTTCTTCCTCCTCAGTGGTTCTTCATTTTAACCACTATGTATGTAGGTGTTGATGTCGTACGTTTTCTTCTTAAATTCAAATGGCTTCTTAAGTTGAAGTTTCATCGAGGATTGGTATTCTTCCATGATTCGGGAAGCCATCAACCATCATCTCCGCACATGTTATCTCCTCCACTACCTTCAGGTTAGAGATGTGTTGGACTGTTTCTGTCCTATATACACCAGCCTCTCATCTTTTTTCATCTCTTTATATATGATTCATATAATTTTGGAATAACTTATGTAGATCCTCTACGTCATTGATCTTTTCTTCAGCTGTCTCTCTCCTGTTATTGAGGACTGTGGTTGTGTTAATTGGAGTTTGGTGAATCTATTAGCAATATGAAAGCAAATGTCTCATGTCTCTCAGAGCTTTCTAGATTAACTGATTCATCCTCCTGGTTTGGAGTATCTTGTCTGATTTCTAGAGTTACCTTGCAGTTCTGTGGGTCTCAGAAACCTGGGAACTTTTCACTCTCACACCTTTAGTAAGCTGGAGTATTTGGGATCACTTGATCATGTTTCTCTCATTCTCAGAAAGGTTAGCCTGGGATTTCTCAAAACATGGGTACAGGGCTCCTAGAAGCATCTCTGCTAAAATATTGATTACCATTATGTCAAATGTCAAACTCCGAGTTTGTGTAAACTAGGACTAGACATGACATGGTGTGTCACTTTTGTGAGCCATCCGCTGTCTCTCCAACCTCCAGTATTTTGTGTTCAGTTATTTTGTTTTTTAATTTCTAGAATTTATTTTTCAAATTTCTTTTCTAAATTTAGATAATTTCTTTTTCCATGACCATTTCTTTCAATTTCTATTTTTATTTGTTAAATGTGTTAGATATATTTTGTCTACATCAAATAATTTCAAATATCTGATTAGAGTAATTTAATAAATTGTGACTTGGGATAAAGATCAACCATGGAATCTGTTTCCTCAGGAGGTGATTGCTTATGAATTTGGATTTGAGTTTCTTTAAACTTTAACTAGATTTATTTGATACCTACCTTTGAAGGGTTCTTTCACAGATCAATTTATATTTACCTGTACCACATCTGGAATACTCCATGACTGAATAATTTTAAACTCATTTGCATTTTTGTGGCACCCTCAGGAAATGCCATCATAGTCCCTAGACTCTCATAATAATGAGTTCATAGTTTACAGTCTCCAGAAAAGAACTGTTTTCCACATGTCCATGATCATGATGAGATACACACTCAATTAGAAGGCTGGACATTGAACTCTTCAAAATGTTCACCCCAGTCATAGTGAAGCTTCTATGGGTGGCTGTATGTCCTTCCCAGATTCATATATTGATGCCCTAGACCCCTAACAGTACTTTACTTAGATATAGAGCCTTAGAGGACAGTGATGGTTAAATGATGTCTTACCCAACAGAGCCAGTGTTCTTCTAGAAACTGAAGAGGTCTTGTGGCTCTGCCAAGCTACGTGAGGACAGACTGAGAGGTTGGCCAATACCAACAGAAGAAGCTAAAGTACCAGCACCTTAATCTTGGGCTCCTGGCTTCAAAATCTGTGAATGAATTTCTATTAATTGAGTACCCCAGACTGTGGTGTTGTGTGATGGCAAATATGAGCAGTGTCACGTAAAATGCTGTTGTGACAGATACTTAATACAGAAAAGGCTTTCAAACCACATGATGGCTAGAGGGTAGAAAGGGGCTTAAGGAGCACATTTGAAAAGTCCTAGAGTTTTGGAAGAAAAATGATTAAAGGTGGTTCTGAGAGGTGTCATAAGAAATGGGGAACATACTAAAAATAGGATAATCATTGCTGTTAACTGGAAATTAACTTGGATGAACTATGGTGTATAGTTCAGTGAAAACTATCAATTGTGATAAAAATAGGTCTTTAGCTGAGGAAATTTTAAAGCAAAACTTTGAGTTATAGCTCAACTTCTCCTCTTTGCCTATAACAAAATGGCAGCCGGGCGGTGGTGGTGCACGCCTTTAATCCCAGCACTCGGGAGGCAGAGCCAGGCGGATCCCTGTGAGTTCGAGGCCAGCCTGGGCTACCAAGTGAGCCCCAGGAAAGGCGCAAAGCTACACAGAGAAACCCTGTCTCGAAAAACCAAAAAAAAAAAAAAAATGGCAGAGGAGAGGGCTGGATTAAACTGGAATTCCCAAGAAACATGGAATATAGCTTGAATTTTCAGTCTCTCCATTTTAGCGGGGGGGGGGGTAGGGGTGTCAGTGGAAGGAACTTCTGAGTGAAGCATCATCAAGGTCTTATCTCAATTGGAGAATCATTTGATGAGTGGATTAGATTATGGGTACAACTTCCAAAGCCAAGGCTGGACCTTAGTAGAAACCAGGGATGGAGATAGGGTGGTCTCAAAAGAAACTTTACCCACCTCATTAACAAAGACAGAGATGGGACAATAAAGGAAGGCAATCCAAGACCTAAGGGGAGAAGACCATCCCCCAAGCCTGAGAGGTCTCACTGAGCCATAGGTATGCCAGGACATAGAGCCGCTTCATTGATAGGTTCAGGGGACCAAATGTCAATGATTATTCCCGAGACTCTGGAAGTGTTTAGGGCACCCCATTCCTTTCTTATTTTGAATTTCTCCTTTTGGAGTGGTAAGTCTGCTGTAGGCCTTTCCTGACCCTGTATTTTGGTTGCATGTGCAGAACATGCTTGGTTCACAGGTTAACTGCGCAGAAGAAATGGGGGGGCCGCAGGATGAATCATAAGTCCAGGCCTGCTGCCCCATTAACTGGTGCAGATGATGGTAGATGAAGACCTGGAGCTGAAGTTTTTAGAAGGATGGGCCAAGACTTTGTGTTGGGCTGTTGGGATGTTGGTGTTTGCACTTTGCTTGTGAGAAAGGCATCGATTTTGGAGTCCAGGGGAAAAGCTGAGCTTTGTCCTCCAGATTTCACACACTGAAAGCTGTGTTTTCCTATGCTGTGGCCAGATTTGGAGATGATATGTAAAGTGACAATTAAAACTAAATAGAACTATAAGGATCGAATACCAGTCCCACAGGCTAGCACGCTTGTATGAGGGCCTGAGGAAAGGCTGTGGGGAACCAGAAATCAGCTGTTTGCAAGCTGCAGTAGTGTACTCCAGGACAGCTCAGCCTCCAAAACTATGAGGGGGAAAAAAAATCACAGCATTTAAACCACCCAGTTAGCAGCCGAAGAGAAACAGTCCGGGTGCCTGAGTGCTGGTGCAATGTTTCCACATGCACATAGGGGGCACTGTTCCCGCTCCCCCACTGTCTGCAATAACTCAGCATGCCACTATCTCTAGAGTCCGGTGCCAAGCACAGAAACGCGCCCAGCCTTTACCCTCATGGCTCCCTCCTCTACTTATCCTCATTCCGCACAGACAGTTGCCTTCACCTTCTGCTCCCATCATGGTCTTGACTTTGTCTTCAACGATCACACTCACCTCTTGAGTTTGAAGAGCACGTCCACTCTTTAGGAGCACACTAAACAGCCCTATGCTTTGGGATCCTGCTGGAGAAAACTCGATCACTTCCCAACTGTTCTCCAGGTTTGTGTTGTCTCCAGTCCTGCATTCTTCTGGCCATGTTTCTATTTACTACTGACTCTCAATATATAACCTCACTTTTCACTTCACAGAGAAAACAGGGGCCCCCTGAAAGGAAACTGCTTAATGTCAACCCCTCTTTCCTCATCATGCCACCTGCAGCCATTGCCTCTTCCTCCTTCGTATTGTCAGTAAGGAGGTAGGACATCCATTTATAGTTAACTCCAAGGTTGTTATCTGGCTTCTGTATCATCTCATCTCCTTCCATCATTATCCTGTTCATCCATGTGTTCATTTATTCTTCCATTTAAGGAGGATCTGGAGGAGACCCAGAAAACGTAGCTATATTAGGCACTGATTTAAAGTGGTAAGGTCCTCCGGGAAGAGAGAAACAAGCTTGTGATGAGTTATGGTGGGGGTTATCTCCTGACAGCTGGGAAGCAGTGTCTTTAGATGTCAGGACAGTGCTTAGCTCACAGTCCCCGCTGATGTCCCTGGATCCACACTCCACTTGGACTCAGTGAGTGAGATGGCATCAGGCATGACAGTATCTGCCCCGAGGTGCATGGTCCCTCGTCAAGGCTGTCCTGGGATTTGTTGGAGGCTGATGTGAAGGCATGGGTTGACGCTGAGGGTGTGGGTTGACGCTGAGGCATGGATTGACGCTGAAGGCAGTCTCCTTCTCAGGGGAAGAAGAGTGAAGTTGATACAGAGAGCTGGGAGACTCTAGCAGTGTCTGGAGACTTTGGGGTCTGATACACTGTGCACATCTGTCTCTATGTCTTTGTCTCTGTCTCTGTCTCTGTCTCTGTCTCCCCCTCCTTCCATTTCTTCTTTCCTCCTTTCCTCCCTCCCTCTTCCATCCTCCCTTCTTTCTCTGGCTCTTGCTCTTCCTGATAGAGAAACAGAATGCTGAATAATCACGATTAACTTAAAATGTTAAGTCCAAGATATAGCACAATTCAGATAACAGAGTCACTCAGCCTCTGACAAACTGTCACAACCATATCCCAGTGGCACAGGATACTGATGTAGCAGGAATCTTAAAAGTTCTTATTAATAAGAACAAACCTGGAGCCAGGTATTGGGGTGAATGCTGGAAGGTCAGAGAAATAGAAAAAGCCACAGCTTCTTCACCTTGTGGATTCCTCAGCTGATCCTGTCTCCTCAGACTGGAGGCCTCTGAGTCCTCATCTAGAATGAATCTCAGCTGACTGCTGCTAAAAGCCTAAAAGCTTAACCAGGCTCTAGTTCCTTGTCCTCATGCCTTAAATACCTTTCTGCCTCCTGCCATCACTTCCAGGGGTTAAAGGCTCTTGTTACCACACCTGGCTGTTTCCAGTGTGGCTTTGAACTCACAGAGATCCAGGCTGATCTCTGCCTCTGGAATGCTAGGATTAAAGGCATGTGTGTATATGCCACCATTTTCTGGCCTCTGTATCTAGTGGCTGTTCTGTTCTCTGACCCCAGATAAGTTTATTAGGGTGTACAATATTTTGGGGAACACAATACCACCACATACTAGTGCTTTGGAGCTAAATTAGAACAAGTGAATGACTTAGTCAAAGTCATACCGCTGTGTGGCGGACTATCTGAAAGGACATAGTTGGTGGCAAACAGAGTTATAATCCCAACAGATTTCTTCCCCTGCAGTAATGAATGGCATGGGTATGGAGGGTAGAAACCCAGAGCCAGACAAGACAAACAGCAGCGGAGCTGAGAAGGGCTCTGAGTTCTCTAGTTTACACTGTTAGATGGACGGCAGTGCTGGGTCTGTGCTGATTAATAAAGATACCTGAAGGGAGAGGAGAAAAAGTCATTCAACTCTGGATATATTTGGTGCAAAGCATGTCCAGGTGGAGAAGAGAAGCCCTGGCTCAGCACGTTCAAGGACGCGCCTCTCATAGAGAACTCTCGCCCAACTTCTGAAACATCGGTGCTCTACAACTTTTCTATTCCTTTTTAATCATTAGGTGTCCTGTACTGAAGTCTCTAATCTAAGTATTAAGTGAAAATTTCTCTCTCTCTCTCTCTCTCTCTCTCTCTCTCTCTCTCTCTCTCTCTCTCTCTCTCTCTCCCACACACACACACACACACACACACACACACACACACACACACACACACACTATTCTACCCTGTTCTGGGTAACTCTCTGAAAAACATCCTCTTTACTTTTCAACAACTACTCCATGTACTGAAGTTGGGAATTATTCTCCTCTTGGGGCATTTTTTTTTTACTCCAAGGCCTCACAGCCTCCTGATACCAAGATTGGGCAGGCTTCAGTTCCTGCTGATCGTCCCTCTGCCACAGTAGGCCCTTTACATAATCTCTTCTACCTAAAGCAGTGCATCTTGGATTAAGGTGGGCCTTTAATGTACTATGGTAGATGCTGTTATAGGAGATAAAAAAGGATCATGCTGAGAAAAACAGAGAAGAAGGCCTGAAGAAGATGCAGGCAGAGGTTGAAGGCGGACAGTTACAAGCAGAGGTCTGTTCACAGCCACTAGGACCCAGAGGAGGGAAAGACATTTCCTCGAAGACTTTGAAGGACCGTGCTTCTGACAGTGTCTTGAATTTGGACTTCAGCACTCCATAAGTGTTAGGAAATACATCACTGTTGTACAGTGCAAGCTGTGGTGACTCGTATTGAGAGATGAACACAGCAACCAGGACTCACACAGGTTGAGGAGAGCCACACCTGGTAAATCCATTGACACGGGTTCTGCACTTAGAATGTTCCTGGGTTCTGAAGACTCAGACACAGAAAATTAGGGCCATGGGTTTGGATAGGGAACAACTTAGAATATCACTGAGTTACTAGTATATATCTGTAAACCAAGAAGTATTGAGTAGTGATGTTTTCTTTAAAGATTATTTATTACTTTAGGTATTGTTATTTATGCATAGGGGTGTGTTATTTGTGTGCATGTGTGCCACCATTGTGTGCAGGTCATTGGAGATGAGAAGAGGGCATGCTCTGGAGCTAGGGTTACAAGCAGTTGTGAGTCACCCTGAGTGCTTGATGAGAACTAAGAAGCATGTGCCTTTGGCCATGCCTGGATGACCCCGGCCCTCGCCGCAGTGGCCCTCGCCCAAAGCAGGACTTCCTTCACAGTTTGTTACACAGGCTGCTTTCTTACCACACTTCCCATCCCTGTGCCTGGCAGACAGAAGGACATCTTCTTGGCCTCTGTGTCAACTCTACTTGTAGTCTAATCATACTATACTGCACCTTTCCATGTCTCACTCAGACACAAGGCCACATCACCCCCATCAGCCTTTAAGGATGGTGGCTTCTGGTGGTCTGATACTTTCTCAGCATACTACTTCTGTGTTGAGTAAGTGTCTTGAAATTATTGTCAAAATATCTATGTTTGTTTTTTTTCCCTCCAGCCTTCTCATTTACATCTTGCTAATTTCCAAGTCCAGCCTTACTTTTCCTAGGCCAAATCTGAGTCACCCTTGACAGCCCCATGCCTCCCACAGCTGGGATGATTTAGGTGTCTTATTCTACCTTGACCAGAACAACCAGGTTGAGCACTGAAACTGCTGTGTCTCAGTAAGCCCTTCAGTCCCCAGTGAACCAAATGACTCGTGGGTCACCCTACTTAATTCCTGCAAAATACCCTTTCACGGTTTGAGTCTAATCATATCTCCTGAGAGCTCGTGTGCTGGAAGATTTGGTTTCTCATCAGTGGGCTCCTGAGTGGTGATGAGATCACCAAGGCCTCTAACTTTTCCACGAGTTAACCAACTGATGAATTTACGAATTCCCAGCTGAAAGAATTATGAAGAAGTGGGACTACATCAATAACTTGGGCGTGCCTTTGGAGGGTGTTTCTTGCTTCTGGTCCCTTCCCACAGTTCTCTCTAGCCACCACAGGCTGTGTTGATATGATACTGTCCCTTTGTGTTGTTTTCTCTTCCTCAGACTTGAAAACCACCAGAAACAGGCAGCTATGGGCTAAGTCTTCTAACTCCATGAACCAAAATAAACCCTTCCTTCCCAGAGTTATGTTTCTGAAGTGTTTTGTCAAAGCAACAAAAAGTGACTAACACAGAACCCTTCAGTTTGACTTTCAAAAATACTCCAGCTCCAAACATTTCTCATTGCTTCTGACATCTCCATCATCTAAGCAGCTGTCATAACACTTTCTTGGCAATGTCTCCTACTTCTCAAATTCCCCTTCCTCCTCCCTTTACATGCAATCACTTCTTAACCGTCCCAGCCAACCTTTTAGGGATGGTCTTGCGTACCCTGCGTTGGCCTTGAACTTGCTGTATAACTCAAGAAGGCATTGAACTTGTGATTCTTTGGTCTCTACCTCTACCTCTCAATGCTGGGATTACAGGCCTATACCACCATACCAGGCATATATGCTTTTCTGGAGCTGAGTGCTCTGCCAACTGAGCCACATCCTCAGCCCATCTTTACAGCGGTTATTAGTCATATTAATTAAATTCTATAATGGGTTTCACTGTGACATTTTCATTCATGTATGTGATCTGTTCTGATTGTGTTCACCTCCTTATGCTATCTGACTCCTGCTGGTCTACTTCTCTTACCAGTTAGTACCACTTCTACCTTGATATCTCTGTTTCCCACGCACTGCATTAGGGTTGCTTAAAGGAGGATGGACGGGAGGTAATGGATAGGTGCACGGGCGGCCTACCAGTGGCTATCACTTTCTGAATATTTATTTATGCTTCTCCCTGTAGATTAAATGTTACTCACAGTCTTCGTCAAGAGGCTTCTTACAGTGGGCAGTGGCTGCTGCAGGGTGATGCCTAACTGGTCCAAATGCCAAGAATAGGTGGCTATTGAGTGCACATTCCTAAAGGAGTATCCAAATCAATGATTTTTATCAGACCATCCCATGTATATTAGTTTCTGGAGTAGTATATATTTCCTTATATATGTGTCTATCCTCCACTTCTCATCCTCACTGCTGCCAATAATAGTTTATAAAAACAGAGTAAGTGTTGTTGGTTAACAGCTGTGTCTCCTGTCCTGAATATGGACCCAGGACATGGCTGTGAAACACATCTCCATTGGTCTCTGTGTGATGCTGGCTCGTTTCCATCAGGTGAAGTTCGTTTCTGTGCAAGTCCTTCATCCCGTGGCCTGTCGGTGTGGTGCAAGGCTATGCTCCCTGGGAGTCTGAGTACTCTAGTCCAAAGAGAATCCCCTCATTGGATTTCACAAGTCTCCTAAGAATAAGGAATGGGAAAGAATGTTCCCCGGAAGTTTTCTATTGTTGATTCCGTCTGAAGGGTCCCGAGAAAACACTGGCAGTCCTCCCAGAATTCCAGTCTGGAGTCAAGATATAATGGGAGTCTCTCTTGTCAGATCTAGAGCTACCTACCCACTAGAAGTTCCCTTTTGCATCGAGTTGTACCTGGGTCTGTCTCTCCCCTGTTGCAAATTTTTGTGACACAAATGCCTTAGTCATGTCTGAAGTCAGCACGGTATCCTGTGACAGTATTTTTTTTTTTTTAAAGAAAAGTCAATCAATCACATTCTGTAAGAAGAAAGCCCAACAAAAGGTATAAGAACTTACCAGGCAATTGCTTATGGGAATTAAGTGGGTGTGCTCTGGGTCTGCTGTGTGCTGCAGCCGGCATGTTGAGCCTGGCCGTTGTGGACAGGGAGAAGAACAGCGGTTGCCTGTGTTGGCCCATCAGAACTTAATTGCCCGTGTATCTTCTGCCTCTGGGCTTTGGCAAAGGGATGTTTGCAGCCCAATTAGCCTCCAGGTTCCTCAGATTTGGTTTTGTAGCGATTTAGCCCTGCAATCTACAGTAGGAATGACGCATAATTAGTGGAGCAGTGGTGAATCACTCCACAGAGGTGGATCTCTGCCTCCTACCAAGGTGTCTAAGAATAGCTCTTGCAGACATGTTCTCAAGAATGAAACCAAATGCTTCGCCTATAAAAACTCCTCCCGGGGACTAACAAGAAACCATGATGAGAATCAGGAAAAATAATTCCTCAGCATGCAAGCTCTGTACTGCAGACCCTGGGAGAACCAGAGAGGCCATTTCCATGGTGTAATTGTGGGCATTTTATGATAAAAGAAGATGGTCGATTGCTGCTCATTATATAGGCAAAAATTATCCAAATTTGTACTTTTAACTTTGCAGAATAATCAAAGGAGTTTTGCATAACAGTGAGTGACTTAAATATGGTCACACATGGTGGAGAGGGGGTAGAGGTGGAATGGGCGGCCAGTTGTCAAGTGGTGACAGATTCCAAATCCACTTCTCTACCACTGGCAGCAAAACCCAGCCTGGGAGAGGCAGTGAAGCTGAGACACATGGGTGGGGGTGGGGAGATGGTCTCACATCAGCAGCCACCAGAAAGAGCAGAGAAAGGATTGCTCAGAGCCCAGTTTGGTTCAAGAACATGATTCAGTGGTCATGCTAGAAGGGAACTAGGGAACTGGATGCCTTCATCTTCTCCATGTTGACAACAGCAATGCAGGGGAGGGGGGGATTTGAAAGGAAGGGGTAGTTACACTTTAATTTACAGAGGAGGGCCATCCTGGTGACCACAGGCCATCCTGGTAACCACAAGCACGTGGGGTCCATTCCCTTCAGGGAGGGAGCCCTGAGAAGGACCCACAGGAGAATGAGAGCTGTGGGAAGTATCAGCTTTATGTGTACAGCCAGGATAGGAGTCTATGTCGATCACATCTCAAGCCTGGAGGGCTGGGCAAAGTCAGCTGGACATTAGCTTCCTTTGATGATTTTGAATTGTGTAATTGTTCTCCTTTTAAGAACAAATCTTAAAATTCATTCTTTGAGGATTCATTGCAATGTGGGCCTGTTCCCAACCACAGAGACCTATGAGGAGGGGTTGAGGTGATATGCCCCTACCTTAGATTCTTCCATATAATTCATTCTCAGCTTGCCATTGTTCCTGCACAAATCCCAGTAATCAGATGAGGTCTTGGGGTATACCTATGGACTGATACCATAACTGATACCATAAGTGGGTTTTATTTTTGCCCTGTTAAACTTTCATAGCAAACTGTTTCATTCATCTTTCTCATTGATGGATATTTGCCATGTTCAGCTGTTAAGTTTCTCTTCTTTGTCAGATACCTAGAATCAGCACACTGCTGTACTCAGCGTACTACCAACAATGTTCCAGGGAGTTCTTAGCTGAGAGGTTAACCTGGAGAACACACTGTTTTCAGGGGAGGAACTCAGCAATAGAAGACCCAATCTGCAGTGAACACCTGGGCTACAAGATCAGCACAACTGACCCGGCTTAGTACAACCTGTGTGTTTTGTAAGAAATGGCAAGAAATTTGGGTCATGTTTTAAGGATGCAATGGGACGGCAATGAGACAAAACATACTAATTAGAGGCACTGAATTTTTTTTCCATTTGTTTTTCTTTCTTTAATTGTTAGTAGTGCATCTGGTTGTGAAGCTGTCAATGCTTTATTTATCTTTGTGTAAAGTTACATCTACATTTTAAAAACAACTTCCCTAGAGATTCTGAACAAATTTCTAAAGATCAGCAGTAAAATTTGTAATTATCAGCACGGGACAGAAACTACTTAGCATAGAGGGATCACTAAGGTCTCAGGTGATCAGGCTTGTCTCTGCTTTCTGTCTTGTAGCCCTTCGCACACTCATTCACGCACAAACAAGCTTTCTCACACTCATTCACCCACAGACATTCTTTCTCACACTCATTTGCCCACAGACATGCTTTCTCACACTCATTCACCCAAGACATGCTTTCTCTTGGAGAGTTTAATAGATTTCAGCATTTCATATGCTCTAAACCAAGTGATTCCCATGCTTACACAAGTAAAATACAGATCAGCGTTTGTGATAATAAGTTTGGGAGAGTTAATTCTGTTCTGTTGAAGTTTTATAATGTTAACCTGGATAAATGAGCTAAGGTTGCTTTTCCCTGACACTTTCCTGTCAATTCTCATGCAATAGGTACCTTGGCAATAATGCCATGCCTGTTGACATTATGTAAATGTTACAGTCATTGTGTTACTGTGGGTAAAGCATCATTCCAGGTTAGATTTTCTAAATCAGAGAATAATTTCTAGTAGTAGATTCTACATGCACTCAAACACACACACACACACACACACACACACACACACACACACACACACCCACCCTACTCTTCCCAACACTCGTATCCATCCATACATACATACATGTATATTCAAAGGTACAGACTCATATGTGCCAACACACACACAGGTACAAACATATATGTACATATATAGACCTCATATTCCTCTCCCCCTTCTCTTGAACACACATGCATGAATACATGTACACACACATACACACACAGATGGAGGGGGAGAGAGAGAGGTGTGTGTGGGGGAATCCCTGCTGCTTGGAAGCATTGTCTCAAGGCACCATGCCCCTTGGAGTTTGGCCCTCAGAGAAGTTTGACTGCCCACTGCTATGCTGAAGGACCCCCTGCCATTCCCAGTACAGCCTGCTCTACATTCTGGGAAAACCTCCTGCCTGTACACAATATTCTGCCTATTCTGTTGTTGTTATCAAAGCTGTGGTCCAGCTGTGGATTGAAAGAGGCAGGAAGCAGCTGCTGGGCCAGATGGACAATCTCTTCTTGTGGGATTTACACATTTCAGGATAGAAAAACATCTGGACAGTGGTGATAAAGCAAGGCTCTCATTTCTTTCTGATCTGGGGGAAATTGTAACAAGCTCGCTAACCTGGGAGTCCAGTTCAATCTAGTACCATCAGGGACATCTACCAGTGACTCAGAAAGGAACACTCAGCTTCATTACACTTCCCAAATTAAGACAGAGCCTGAAATCATCTGGACTCAGGACACAGAGGCCAGAGAGGATTTGTTGCCATGCTCAGGTAACAGGTGAAATGCTTGGCTGGGAAAGGAACAACTCCTTTCCCTGGTGTGAGATCTGCCTTACGGTGTGAGTAGGCTCTGGACTTAGAAGCTGAGTTCCTTCAGAGAGCTGCCTGTGCTCAGCCCTGCTGTTAGACATACCTTCTTCTGCACCTTGAGTGCTGGGCCTTTTATAGTGAACCTCTGATGGCTTCTCGAATTCGGGGAGCCCCACCCCCTCCTAATCCTGTTAATCAGGACAAACAGCATCCCATGGGCATACCCTGAAAAATTCAAAGCTTGCATATACTCAGGGCCAAGTAGGAAAATAACATGGAGACCCACTTGACCCCAGAACCTTGGAGCTGGGAAGAACATGAAAACCATGGTATTTTGGCCTCCTGTCTAGAATGCTAATTTTCCCTGCTGTGTCCATGGATGGTGGTCATATCTGGACATTCTTGCTATTAGGGAGACAGTATTTTTTAAAAAATGTTTTTTTCACTGAAAACATTTTTTCCCTCTGTAATATATTCTGATTATGGTTTCCCCTTCCTCTACTCTTCCCAGTTCTTCTCCAGCTCCCCTCCGACCCAGACCTAACTCCTTTCTGCCTCTTGTTAGAAAACAAACAAGCTTCTGAGAAATTATAATGATATGGCACTATGAAACAAGGGTCCTTCAAAGATGCCATTGATTTTATTTGGTTTGGTTTTGTTGTTGTTGTTATTGGCCATCTACTGCTGGGCATGCAGCCTACCCTTAAGAATAGTTTGTTTTCCCAGTGAGACTCCCTTGGAGAAAACTAAATTTTCATTTGCAAGTGGTTATGAATTAGAGATAGCTTCTGGGTTGGGGATGGGAGCCTGGGTCTGTGGCAGGGTCCTGTGCTGCTGTTCTCTTTGGGGGAGGGGGCCAAGTAGGCATAGAATCAATGACACAGACTCTGGGAGAATGTCAAAGCAACAAGCTCAGTTTTTTCAGGAAGAGGCAAGCCTTATATAACCTCTACCCCACCCTGGGGGAAGGTCTGATGAATATGCATCTGCTGGTGTGACATGGCTGCCTCTCATTGGTCCAGATCATCTCCAGATCATGTCTCAGCTGATGTTGCTAAGGCCCTTAGACAGACCAGAAAATATCTTTTTTACTGGTTTGGGCCGGCTGGCCCTCAAGCCTGTTAGGGATGACTCATCCCACATGGGTCCACTTCTCCTTTTAGCTCTAGCATCTTATCATGTACAGGTCCTGTACATACTGTCTCAGTTTCTGAGTTAATATGTGTATCAATCCTTTGTTTAGAAGGTCTTGTTTCCTTGGTGTTCTCCATCCCTTTATGGCTCTTATATCTTTTCTGCCTCCTCTAATGTGAGTTCCCTGAGCCCTGAGGGGAGGGATTTGATGGAGACAAATCTATCAAGGGCTGTGTGTTCTGAGGTCTTTCACTCTCTGCACATCTGGTCGTGGGTCCCAGTATTTGTTCCCATCTGCTACAGGAGGAAGCTCCTGTGATGATGTCCAAGCAAGGCACTGATCTAAGAGTTTAGCAGAATGTCATTAGGAGTCATTTTCTTGCCATGTTCCTTTAGTAAAACATTAGTATTTGGTTTTCCCTTATGTTACCGGGCTACCTAGTCTCAGGTCCTTAACCACCCAAGCAGCATTGTGTGTGGGCCCATGTCACGGACTGAGCCGTAAGTCAAATCAGATGTTGGTTGGTTACTCCCATGAGCTTTATGCCACCATGGCACCTGCATATCTTGCAGGCAGGACACCACTGCAGATCAGAGTGTTGGTAGCGGGGTTGATGTTTGGCAACATGCAGAGTACCTTCTGATACCAAGAACACTATCTGACACATGCTCAGTTTCTCTGTGTTCACTGGGTTGTGTAGATGTTGTCTTCAGCAGCAGAGGCTTTGCCGTCAGTTTGTGGAGGACAACCTACAGCCTGGGCAACAGCCTGGGTTTTTAGGGGTTTCCAGAGGATCCTTTTGGCTAACAATTCAATAAGATGTAACTCATTCCTAATACTCAGGCTTCACTTGGTGATGAGAGATGTCCATTGGGGGCTCTGCCTCCCCCGTTATTTGGTGTTCATTTAGATCCCCTTCATCTATGTGTGTATTAGGAAGCTTCTACTCTTAGGTTTCCATACTACCCCTCAAATCGCTCTTAGTTTTAGCTATCTTTCTCAATACCCCCTCCCTGTCTCATTCTTCCCTCCATGTCCTGTATTTGTTTTTAAACCAATTAATTTAAATTTTAGAGTAAAATAGATAATATCCTTCTAAAGTTTTAAAATGAACATTCTTGGTTAATTATTTCCTTTACTCATCCACATATTTATTTTGTTAGTGATTTGTGCCTAATAAATGCCACTAATAAGATATTTTTAGCACTATTTCTTATGAATAATACATATTCATTGAAAATTATCTGAGAAATTATCACTAAAATAAGCAGCAGCATGTGTGTACATGAGTGTGCAAATATGTAAATATGAATGAGTGTATATGAGTGTATGGGTATGTGTATGGATGAATGTATGTGAGGGAAGGTGTGAGTGTGCAAGTGTGAGAGTATGAGAATATGAATATGTGTGAGTGTACAAGTATGTGAGTGAGTTTGAATGAGTGTGTGAGCAGAATGAATGTGTGAGTGTATGTGTTAACATGAGTGTGAGTGAGCGTGTTGTGTGTGTATGAATATTGTATGAGTGTGAGTGTGTGTGTGAATGTGTGTATGTACATATGTGTGTGTGTGTGTATATATATATATATGTATGTATCTGTGTGTGTGTGTATATATATATATATATATATATATATGTATCTGTGTGTGTGTGTGTGTGTGTATAGCATGTTTTTGGTGGATGTTTACAAGCATTTAAAAAAAACAGATACTCCATCCTCTTTCTGAGGCAGCTTACAGAGAGAGGGCTATCTGCAAGCAGTGGCATTACTCTGAGGCCCTTAGCGTATTTCCTACCCTTCACTTCACCTTGTCTCCCAGCTTCTCTGGACATCTTCGTGCTTTCCAAATACAGAACGCCAACATAATCAGTGTGGCAGAACTGAAGCCAGCCTCCTTCTGGTTCAGTGATTTGTCTACATAGAAGAGCAGGGGATTGAACTGACTCAGGTGCACACAGTCAGGGACTCATTGCCAGGAGAGGCACAATGCTGAGGAAATTCAAGTACAGGAGTGAGAGGTGTACACAGAGAGCTGTCAGCTCCTGGTGCCCTCTGTATGTTGTGACTTCAGGTGTGGTAACCTGGCAAACCTGTCATGGCGACCAAGTGTTCCTGGGCCTGGGGCAGCTGGATGAAGATGTATGGCTCTCAAAAGAGCTCCAGCAGTGGATCTGCCTCCCCTACTGCCTCCCTTTTTCCTAGGAAACATTCCAGAATTGGCCCCAGGATTCCTTATAGAATGGCAATGATAGCAATGTTTGACTGCAGAGCAGAGGGCACAGTGTAGCATCTAGAGAATTTACAAGCTCCAGGGTCAGAGACACAGGTCACAGGTCACTGTTATCAGGCTAACAATGAACTGTCAGTAAATGCAAGGAACATAGGCTAATTATACAATTTTATACATTTTGCTGTTAAAATGTGCAACAATTTATACATAAAATATGAAATGTTCTGTGTTATTTTCATACACTGAATTGAAGCTCACATAGTTCTTCAATGGATTTGCAAACAATCCCCTTAATATCAGATCATAGATGCAGACCACTTGGGAAGGATTAGTCATGGCAATCTGCAGCTCCTCTCCCATCCCAGGCCCAAAGCAAACCCAGTTTTGCTGAACTCCCAACACATAACTGCCCAAGGCAAACAATAGAATTTGCTTTCTACCGCCCAAGCTCAAGGCAACCAGACTTAGGACCAACCTTACAGTCCTCCTCCTACCTCTCAATACCACCAACCTTAGAGGTACCTCCCTTCTAAAGTCTAGAAATGTCAAGGATGTGTAGTGGGTACCTGTTCCACCCAGGACCTTGAGGTACCAGCCCCTAGGGTGTGGCCTCAGAGCTAGCTTAAGACCTCAGGAGCACATCTGCCTCAGTCTCTTCTCTCCCTCGTGGGCTTGGATGGTGCAGACTGACTCAGGTGGCTGGAGCAGCGTGGGGACATGTCATCAGCCTTCCAGGATGCTACCATGACTTGACTTTATCCTGTTTAGTGAGTTGTTCTCCCCAATATAATTTCTAAGTAAATAGTTCCTTTATCAGTATCTGTGGATTATTTGCAATAAGGATGTCCTTTGTTCTTTGGGTTGCTATTGGATCTCCTTTCTCAGCTCTTCCTGCTGTGGGTGGCCAAGGCACTAGAGTATAGTTCACCTGAAATATGCACTATAGCTACAAATGTATCTCTATGTGGTGCTGGGTCAAATGTCCACACACAGATGAGGAAGGTGGAAGAGAAACATGAAGACACATGAGGAAAGTCATTAGTCCCTCAGTAATATGTGGCATTTATCAACTAGAAAAAAAGTGCTTTTTACAGTAAAATCATGTTCACCTAGTATTTTATTGCATTTGTAATGTAAAGGTACAAACAAACCTACTTTTAGCTTCTGTTAATGATATTGATTTTTTTAAAACTCTTGTCGAGTCATTTAAGAAAACTGAACAAATAAGATTAGCTTTTGGGTGTTGGAGAGATGTCTCAGCAGTTAAGAGCACTTGTTCTTGCAGAGGACCTGAGTTCAATTCCTAGCACCTCTATGGTGGTTCACAACCATCTGTCACTCCAGTCCGAAGGGATCCAGCACCCTCTTCTGACTTCTGTGGGTACCAGAATGCTAGTGATGCACAGACATACATGTAAGTAAAACATTCATACACATAAAAAAAATTTTGAAATTAACACTAGCTTTCCAGTTTGTTGATTTACACAGTGCAGATGTCCCCACTGTGGCCCCAATCAGGCTTCCTGCCTGCCTGTCCAAAGCAGAGTTACAATGCTCAAAGGTTTTACAGAACTTTTTGTACTGCCACCCCCCTACCCAGAACTTCAACTTAGATATAATTGTTCAGTGGAGTACAGCAACTGGGAGATGAATTTTGTACATGCATTTGCTGTCTCTGTATGAAATATAGTTAATTAAAAGTTTATAGAATTTAATCATTAGGAAATCTCTGTTTAAAAGAAAAAAAAAAGAGCCTACAAAATTTCTGAAACTTTAACCAAAGCTCTTGAACTCTCCATAATGTTCCTTTCCTGTTCCCTTAAGAAACAGTTTTTCAGCCAGGCAGTGGTGGCTCACACCTTTAATCCCAGCACTCGGGAGGCAGAGGCAGGTGGATCTCTGTGAGTTGGAGGCCAGCCTGGTCTCCAAAGTGAGTTCCAGGAAAGGCACAAAGCTACACAGAGAAACCCTGTCTCAAAAAAAAAAAAGAAACAATTTTTCTCCTTAAAATAATTTATTTATGTGTGTGGGGTTTGGTTTGGGAAGGATGTTAATGAAGCCTGCAGTTACAGGCATTTGTGTGCCCCTCCCCCATGTGGGAGACAGGGTGTGTATGGGGGAGAGGATGGGGAAAGATTGATCAGTAGGTTACAGTTAGGCTGGGTGGAGCTTAGAGGGGCTGATGTGCTGCCACAGCTGGAGACTTCAGAGAACAGTCATATACTACACACCAGAACACAGCAGCGGAAGGGTTCTTTTGAGAACATTGGCTGAAGCTCAGGGGGTGAGTTTTACCTGCTCTGAACTTTAACAGTACACATGTACGTTTGTACTGAAGAGCAGCATGCTACCCATTAGTATGTACAAATGGTGTTTTTGTGTATCTGCTAAAATAAAACAAGGATGGTGAGAGACACTTGTAAAAACATGAGGTTTAAGATAATCTCTGCAACAGTCATTTGTAATTGTCAACATTTACATTTATGTGAGCTTGGCCTCCCTACCTAGGGGGATTATTATGCATGCATATATGCCTGTTCTCATCCATAAACATGAGGGTGAAAGAAAGAAAGCCCGAATATCCTAGAAAGCAGAGCAAATGATGCAGATAGCATAGGAAGGTGTGCTGGAGTGGATGCTCTGGAGTCCCCAGGGCAGACTAAATGCATGACCAGCTTCAGACACCTGAGAGCGTTCTGTACCATGGCTACCAAAGACATCAGAGCTGAGAAGCTAGTTGATTTCATTTCCTGTGGCACCTGGACTTGAAGAGTTAAATTCCCCTCAACATCACCAAAGGTATTCAAATCTACCTTGGTAGAAGACACCAAAACCCGCAGATTCATTTTAATAAATATGAATGTAAAACGATTTCATTTTCTCTGTGATGCTTGCGGTTCCTCTTCCTTTGATGAGACACAGCAATTACATCTTATTTCTTTCAGCAGAATTTACATAAAAATCAGAACAAATGGAGAAAGAGAAGGAGAAGAAATTGCAAAGTAAACAGAATTAGTTCATCTCCGGGAATAAGGACATCAGCAGGTTTTCACTAAGTCTAGGGATCTAAGAACTAAAATGACTCTGAAGGGTCAGTTAAGCTCCACTTTTGGGCTTCAGCCAGCCATGTAGCTCCAGAAACTGTAGAGCGAGAAGCAAGTTCTGTGTAGACCTGCTAATAGGTTGATGATCAAACCTCACAATTTGATTCAAGCAAAACTAGAGAGAAGTGACGGAGAAGTAGAGGACAAAGACATTCCTGTGTCATTTTTTGAGGAAATAATGGAGGAGGGGTGTCAGGTGGGCTTAGAGTTGTCTAACTTGACTGTTTGGGGTGAGTGCTGGCTCTGAGGTAATTAGCAGGTGTAGATAGAGCTGCGTGTAAGAGCTTTGGGCAGTCGGATTAAGGCTGATTTGAATGGCTTGTGCTTGAAAGTACATCCCTAGGAAGAGGCATGATGAGGGTAACAGGAGGCTAAGGCATAGCATAAGGTACATTATCCAGGTATCCAGGCAAGTATCTAGCCCACACAATGCAAATAAGATCGCTCTAAACCAATTCATTGGTAAAAGCTAGAAGACAGTTGAACACAACTAGTTGGAAACGTTTTTGGTACAATACCAGACTCTCTTGACTGTCCAAAACTTTGCCTGTCGGTGAATGAGGTTGAGTTTGTAACATTGCTGAGAAAAGAAGAATTCACAGAGTGGCAGTTTATATAACACTTGGAGAGCCTTATGTTAAAAGTGCAGAACAGATTCCGTGTTTAAAATAGCAGCAGCAAGCAAACAGGAGTTGTGTGGAGGGGCGGAGGTTAATTCCATAAGCCGAAAAGCTAATGTTCTGAGTGAAAAGGGGGAGCATACATCTGCACTTACAGTTGCAAACAAGAAGGCACGCTGGGCAGGTAGCCTGGAGCCCACAGAATTAGAAAAAACCTTCTGAGACTTTCCATTATTTATAGACCAGAGAAGAGTCTTGTCAGCAGAACAGCATGGACAGTTCTCCTTCTCCAACCAGTGATGCAGGAAAACCTTCCCATGGAGGGGAGATTTGAAACCCTGTGGGGCCTTCCCCTTTTATGCCAGGAGATATCTGATCCATATAGGAAAGTTTTAAAAGTGGCTACACGGAGCTCCAACATTGACCTGGTACTGGTCAGGCATCCAGAGCCAGAACCTGGCCACAGTCAATCGAGTCCCAAAGTCTCTGGAGAAAAGACTCTTTCTGAACAAGCCATGGTAGTGGCAGCCGGGTAGGAGGGAAATACAGATTCTGCTTAAATACCGCAGTGGGGAAGGGTGAAGAAGGACCAAGTGTGGATAAAAGATTTCCCGCATTCCTGTTTGAGTTGTGCAATATAAAACCCAAGCCCACTTTAGGGAGTACAGTGGCTTTATTAGGAATTGGTCCCAGATGTTTTTTTTTTTTTTTCCTGGCATCCCACTAGTCTAGTGATTCTGCTGGGATCTAGAAATAAGAACAATTAACTTGGATGGAGCACACACAGTACCTTTAGCTGCCTATTTTCCAAACTTAAATGGTTTCCTGTTGCTGTTTTAGGAATTTGCTCTATCTTTGCCCTGCTCCTCTGGCTTCTGTGGGGTTTGGCTCTCCACCCGCCATTGCCTTAATTGCCATTTCAGATTATCTATTTATATTCCATACAATCACCCTTGGAGATGAGAAATACTCGTGGACTTAGGCTGCTCTCAACTTAGGCATGCCTCTTCTTCTACTTCTTCATTAAGTTGGGGAGATCTACTTTCCTCCAAGATGCCTCCAGCTTCACCTGTCTACCCCTAAGCCTTCCTAACAGTCAAGAGCAGGTTTCTTCAGTGTGGGGTGTTTAATTCTAATTTTCCAGCTACTTCATTATCAACTCCAGGGTATGAGGAAGATGGCTCTCTCGGGAAAGTTTCTGGAAAGAATTTTCTTGTACATCATTGAGCTTCAAGGCACTCTTACATGTGCTCTGCACTGATCCAGCCGACTTTTCCTTTCCTCAGGGCATGGAGGCAAAAGGAAAAGAAACGGTCTGTCTTGGCTGCTGCGTGTCTCACTGCTGGCTTAGTGTGAGACCTGTACACTTTAGGCTAGAGACTGTTACTCAAACTCAAAGCTAGCATGGGAAACCCTCTTCCCCCTACAAGGAAGAAAGGTGATGAAGGAAACATCAGGCATTCTGTAGTTACCCTCACCTACTTACCATGAGCCAAAGAAATGCAAGAAGGGTTTGCTTGGGGGCAGAATGGCTCTGATGATTCAAACAGGCATGTTTGTATCCCAGAGTCTCACCCAGTCACAGGAAAATCCTCTCTCCTTTGTGGTGGGAGAGAGGAGGGTTCTCTACCCCTCTGCACCTCCCCTGTGCCAGTGTGTTCTCTCCTCTCTTCCCCATTTCTTTCTCCTTCCATCCTCCACTCTGGCATAGAGAAATGAATTTGGACTTTAGATGTAGACATTCAAGGGTGACCAAATAGTGCTGGCTCTGACATCACCTCCTGGCTTGCTTTTCTCTGCATTTCTTATCTTCAGACATTCCCCTTTACACATGCACCTCATTTGCTGTGCATCAGTGATGACAGAAACCAGAACTGTGTGTCTGTCCTCACAGTCATCATTTTACCCCCTCATCTCTGGTCTGGCCGGTGTCTCTCCGGGCATTTCTGCCACTTCAGTTACCAAAATCTGGTTTCCCATTCAGAGTCAACCCAGACTCCTTCTCTTTTTCTCTTTCCTGTATGTCCTCACAAGTCCCATATGATTTTATATTCCCAAGATTTCATGACCCTCTGTGTTTGAAGTTCATTATTTTCTATTATCTATGTGACTATTTTTATGCTAAATGATTCAATGACACTCTTGCTGTGTTTTTGGACCTTTGGTCTTGTTCGTCCAGGGTATCCCAGGAGTCTCCAGGAAAGGTGATTTGTAGTATGAACATGATCCTGTTGGTCACATGGCTCAGAAGGCCTTTATCAGTTGTCTACATCAAATAAAAGCATGGCCAGACTTCATAAGAGAAAATAAGACCAAAATCTGTTATGCCAAAGTAGCCATCACTGGAGCTGAGATCGACAGAGGTCCAGTCAGGAATCACTTTGGGATGCATAGACTTGCATCAGAAGTTGGAGGTTTAACTGTGGGGCACATGCTTGCCGTTCTTCCTTCAGTAGGAAGTTGGTTTTGTCCTGGTCCCCTGGTGTACTCTCATCCATCTTGTGCCCCACTCCCCACCCCCACCCTGGGACATTTGGAGTGCTCTCTCAGATTTTGGCTGCAGGTACTTGTGCAGACTGTAGCTTTAGTAAAAAGTGAAGCTAGATTTCTAGCAGAAAGACACTGTCATTACCTGGAACCATGTGGGCAGCAGATTCAGAGAGCCAAGCAACAGGAGAGGATGGAACAGGCACCCTGACTACCAAGTTTACCAGAATTGATGTGCTCCAAAGAGCAGGAATCTTGTAGCAAGTGCAGTCTAATAATGGCTTGAACCCATGAATATTAAACACCCCACACACAGCTTGACTGTGTTGCTGTCTGCAACTTATTTTGCATGCATAATTAGAATAAGTGACAAATTCATGTCAGTCTATTCAGATAGAGTGCACACGGGCAAAATTAATTGTTTAGTTTAAAATATGAAGTGAAACTTGGGGAGTTTAACAGTAAAATGGCATTATGAATATTCCATCCATCAGTGTATATAAATCTGGGTATTAAAAGCAAAGTCAAATAATTTTTACCTAATAAAACATGACAGATTGTCATGATACTATTAATTATTGTTCTGTAGACCATTTTACTGTGTCTATGAATATTAAATGTTTTCTACTGCTCAAGAATTTTAGTCTTTCATGCTAACTATGGAAATGTCAATCTGCAGATTATTTCACTGTATTTAAATGGTTATTGATTTTTTTGAGAAACCACACAATGCATCTAATGGGAATAAGTAGATAAAACTCCATTAAATTATTTTACCAGAGTGGAGGATGAGTGTAGGTGTGACAAGCCCTGAGTACTCACAATCGCTTTCAGAGCCTTGACTATTTTTCTGTTTGCTTAAAGCAGAAAAAAATAGGAAAAACAAATGTATGCCGGGTATTTTTTAAATTGTTAATCAAGCATGTGGCCTTGGTCAAACCAGTTAGTTCCAGTTCATTACAATTTTTAAAATCTGAAAATATTTGTTTTCCCTTCTCCATATATAAGTATTAAAGGAGATAACTCCCAGAAGGATATTCTGCACAAGGGCTCTCGCCTTGCTTCTTTGTGCAGTGACCCCCTCTGGGAGTGGTGGGCTATGATGTGTGGATCTGCTAGTGTCTGATGTTGTCTGTTGGTCTGGATATCTGCCATTCATAACTGTTCTGAACTGTCCTAGAAGTTCTGGGAAGAAAAGCACAGGCCCAACCTGTATGTCACAGCCACACATGTGCTGATGAGGGAGCTCTAGCTGTACATGTAGGAAGAGTTATGTCCCAGAAGAACAAACACTTGGCTTATAGTCCTAATCCAAGGAGGTGGTTCAACACATCCTTTGTGTGACTTTTTAAGTAGCTGGAATTCAGAGGGCCACCACTCAGCAGATCTACTAAAGATAGACTCACATGGTTATTGGAAACCTTATGTTTCCAGGAGAATTCAGGTCTGATGTATTTAAAAATGAGTTCTTCCCCCATTTCAAAGCAGATTTCTGCTGTGGGATTAATGTCCTTGAAATCAGTGGCTTCAAGAAGTCCTCACTTAGTAACTCTTCAGTGCCCTTCAGCTCTGTGCAGTAGTTAGTAAGCCGTGGCATTAACCTTCAGTTGTGTAGCATTCCTGGCTCACGGAGCCAGTTCTTTATGATAGCTCACACCCAGGAAACCTTCCTGAGGGTCATCTTTTCAAACAGTACATGAACCTGATGAAGGAGATCCCAGGGGATTAATCTGAGCAAGGAAAGTACGGGCATTACTGACCACAAGCCAGTGTATAAAATAAATACCTGGGAGTCTATGGGGAAGAAATGAAGACAAAACCAGTAAACCAGTGGGACAGAAGAGAAAGGCTCCCATTCAGAACACCAAATAAGCTAGAAAAAGCTGCCCTCCTGGATGAGAGCTGGACAAGAGAGACCCCAGGCAAGTGCCTGAAGGCAGAAGGGAGCCAGGGGGATTTAAGGGGTAACATTGGGGACATATGTTGACCTACATGTGTGCTTCCACAGACTTTGTTTTGGCCTCTGTCTGCCTATCCTTGTCTGTACTGTTGACTCTTGCTGACCAATAGCAGATGCCTGACAGCTACCAAGAGTCTGTCTGTGGAGCTCCACGAATAGCACCTGTGAAAAAGCAACCTCTTCTAGAAACTTCTGACCACTGTGCTTTCCGAGTTGAGAGTGCTTGTCTTTCTAGAGGTGTTGGGGGCATCTTTCCCTGAACCCTAAGCTGATTATTTGGATTGTGTGCCTGGGAAGGGGTCTGACCAGGACTTCATTCCTCCCATATGCTGCAACCTCTACTTTGAGGACCCTGTTCATGCACTCCAATGTTGTCCACCAATTCCTTTTCTCTCCGGGTCTTTGAGAGACCTCAGTACTTTCTACCTCCAGTGTGGCCACCCCAGTGAATAGCCATAAGGCTCTTTGGGAGAGGCTTCATCTTTTATTTCAGTTTGATTCATAAGTAGCCTAGTATTAAATGTTTTGGATATTGATAGACAAATCACCGTTTTTTCTTCTATTCTCTTGACTCTTGAGACCCTTCACTCTTTCTTAAAAGCTTTAGCACCAGACATCAACTCACTGAACGTTCCTGCCAGGATTCCCCAAGGATTTAGTGACTTTGTGGGCAGGATGGACACAATTGCTACTTTCAAGATCAGACAATAGTAGGCCATAGACCCTACTTTTGAATAATACAATGTATTATTCCTTTTATTTAGGCCTTTGAACTCTTGGTAAAATTCTAAACTCTTCTGCACTATAGACTTGACAGTCTTTTGCTGAAGCTAATCTTTGTCTATCACAGACAGACAGGCTTCTTTAGAATGACATTGGTGAACTGTAGGTGTTAAATGTACACATCAACTGTTGAATGCAGTTGGAGAGATTTAGCCAGGAGATGATTTAATTGCATCACATATTTTCTATGTGTGTTATAACGATCTTTTAAATCTGTGAACTAAAAGATTTTATTAAATTTATTTTTCTTTGTGGTGTGTGTGTGTGTGTGTGTGTGTGTGTGTGTGTGTGTGTATGTGTATGTCTACATGTGTGCCATGGTGTGTTAGTGGATGTCAGAAGACAACTTAGAGGGGTCAGGTCTCTTCTTCTACCGTGTGGGTCCCAGAAGTTGAATTCATGTTGTCAGGCTTCACCATAGGGGCCTTCATCTTTTGGGCCATCTCACAGGCCTCAGTCTGTGAATCTTCTGTGCTATTCTCAGTCAGTGTAACTCCTTCTTTCTTTGATGTTTTCTAATTTTTATTTTATATGTTTATTTCTCTCTGAGTTTTATGACTAGTAGTTTTGCTTCCATGTCATCGGCTTACATTGCTATTTATTTCTCCATTGAATTGTCAGATATTTTATTATATTTTCTCCCAGATCCCTCCATGACCAGCTATTCTGAGTATTAGATATTTTTAGCATTTTCTCTTCTTTTCATATTTTCAACCTATCTTTCAATTGTTTTTTTTTTTTGCATCTCAAATCTAATAAAATTTTAGGATACTATTTCCATCTTGATAATACTACTGCCTTTTTAAATGATTGCCCAATTTTCTGTTTATGGTTTTAAACAAGTTTATAATTCTTAAAACTTTACCTAGAAGAATTAGCCCATGGTGACTTGCTGCAGAGATAGTATACATAGACAGATTTCTGTCCCTTGTCTGTGTGTAACTGTGAAGGTTGATCTCTGTGAGTAACTGTGGTGGTTGATCCCTGTGGTAACTGTGATGGTTGACTCCTGTGGTAACTGTGATGGTTGATCTCTGTGGATAACTGTGATGGTTGATCCCTGTGGATAACTGTGATGATTGATCCCTGTGGATAACTTATGATTGATCTCTGTGGATAACTATGATGGTTGATCCCTGTGTGTAACTGTGATGGATGATCCCTGTGGGTAACTGTGATGGATGATTCCTGTGGTAACTGTGATGGTTGATCCCTGTGGTAACTGTGATGGCTGATCCTTGTGGTAACTGTGATGGTTGATCCCTATGGGTAACTGTGATGATTGATCCCTGTGGGTAACTGTGATGGATGATTCCTGTGGTAACTGTGATGGTTGATCCCTGTGGGTAATTGTGGTGGTTGATCCATGTAGTAACTATGATGGATGATCCCTGTGGGTAAATGTTATGGATGAACCCTGTGGGTAACTGTTATGGATGATCCTTGTGGGTAACTGTGATGGTTGATTCTATCATCAACTTGTTGAGAGATCTAGAATCAACTGGAGATGGGCCTATAAGCATTCTAGAGGGTTATCTTGATGAAATTAATTGAGGTGGGAGTGTCTATCCCCTGTGGGCGCTTCCTTTCCCAGGGCCAGGGTCCTAGACTATAAAAAGAAGAAAGCAAGATGAGCACAGTCACATTCATCCCTCTCTGCTCCTGGACTGTGGGTGTAGACTAGATGTCTCATGGCCTTGCTTCCTTGACTCCTCAGTTGTGATTGACTGTATCATTAAACTATAAGCCAAAATAAACAGAACCTTTCTTCTGTTGATGTATATTATAACAAAAGGAAAAGAAATTAAGACAGTGTCTAAACCCACACTATTTTGAAAATTTTAAAAATATTAACTTTAAAATTTTGCATTTTGCTGTCTTATATATTAAGACTTCTTTTCTTCATTTTCTTCTTTAAGAAGCTTACCAAGTCTCATGGCTTTACCCTCTATCTAAAATAGATTTGATGGGATATTGTATAGGTAGCTCATCTCTAAAACAAGATGTTTTTTAAAATAATTTCCCCCTTGTGTCTGTGGTCTGCCTCCTCTCTCCTGCACACTCTTCCTGGGTCATGGTCAACTATTCTTATTTCAAGTCCACTACATTTGAGGGTTTTTAAGTTTTAGACATGATAATTGATTGACCATTGGCTGGTATTCGGGGCCATGAGAACCACAGACATCTCAGCAAGACTCTAGAAGCAAACACATGTTTGGGGGAGGCAATGGATTACATAAAGTTATAGAGTTGCTGCCTTAAAGAAAAAAGGTTGAATATTTTCTCAAGCCTTGTCATAAAGTCCAGTGGTCACTTTTCAAATTCACCATATCTGTCTGTTTACCATCTCTTACCCTGAAACTGTTGTTTGCTTTTGATTGGCATCCAGACGACAAACATTACTATTTTTCAAGAAATCCTGCAATCAGCTCCTTCTTCACCCATAATGAAACGTTTGTGTTATTCTGATTCTGTAAAAGCTGAGACCCTCATACACCCAATGATTAGCGGCTATTGGTAATTCACCCATAATGCCCCTTTTGATGATCTCCAATGGTATGCTCGAAGTTACGTTCACATAGTATGTCTTTTTATCTCTAGTTCACAACTCTTCCTCAGCCTTCATATTTACATATCTTGCTGTTCCCTCCACAGTACATCTTCACACTACACACATAGGAAACATCATGACCTTACCGCCCTCTACCCTAAACCTGCATTTCCCATAGTCTTCCATGTTTCAGTTGGCAATACAACTGTTGCCCATTGGTAGCTCAAACAGCCACACATCACTGTTAATTCTTCACTCTGGGTGTTTCATGCCCAGCTGTCAAGTCCCATTTGCTCCACCTTCACAGAGATCACAAACCAGACCATGCTTCACCTTCTTCATCACCACCACTCAGTCTGCTCCAGGGTCTCTTCTGCCCTCTCTCCTCTTTGGAATCTGAAGTACATGGTAGGCAAAGGGAATCTCTTTTCTGATCACAAAGGTCCATTGGCTTCTAATAAGATGTGTGATGGGATGGGATTGAAATGGACCTCTTCTGCATCTGGCTCTTGCAGCTTCTTCACATTTCTTTGCACACATCAGAGCATTTCACATTGCAGGTTATTGGTGAAATTATTAAGGCCACTCCATGTAGTTAAAAGGGGGGATTATTAGTGGTGTAACTTACAAATGAAGGGATAGGTAGGTTGTAGGGTCCGGGGAAGATGTAGCGCAGTCCGGTGGTGTTCTCTGGAGAACTCTGCTGGGTCTACCTCTAGCGTCCAGAGTCCAGGAACCAAGAGAGCGCTGCACATCTGGATCTCGGGTCTTCAGGGCCCTCTCTTGGCCCTGCCTTGTAGGCATAACTGTTACCAAAGCCTCAGTGGGGGTTGGAACTTCCAGATCAAAGCTGGAATGGCTACCCACTACAGCAGGTGTCAGTCCTCTATGAGCTTTGCCCCTGCTCTTCTGAGATCTTGGCCTGACTTACTTTGTTGATTCTTTCTTGACCAAGAGTTCATATTCTTCACCACTACCCCTTCCTTTTAGTCAGTATGTCCTTTCTTCTGATTCCTCTTTTGTTTTGACCACTTAGCACCATGTAGGGACTATGTGTTTTATATGATTTGATGTTTCATTGTCCATCTGTATCACAAGCATGTAAGCTGTTGAAGGGAGGGATGTTTTGTCTCCTCTATTACCTATTTTATTTCAGTTCCTAGATGAAAACACAACACATGGATAATAACATACAAATAGTTAATTTGCTAAAATCAGTGTTGAACATATCACTGATTCCAACAGTAACACTAATAACACTTCCCAAGCACTAGGGGAGAGTGCAGGTCTTCAGAGACATTGCCATTATGGGTTTCCTCCAGTAAGAACATAGCTGAAGACCAAACCTAAACTTTGATGCTTTGAAAGCTCCACATTATTCTTTCCTGTAGAGGCTGAGATAGCATCTCCAATCTGCCAGGCACTCAGTAAATTCTGGTTGAGGGTAGAACCTAGGTATACCCTTTCAGTCATTTTTTCATGATGTTCAATCTTGCTGCACAGTCTGTCCAGGTCACACACGTTTCACATGCATCTGTCCTCCTTGAGAAGGTGCTATTTTAATTTCTTCCTGTGTCCCCCTGCAAGTTATACATGTTCTTTTTAAGCAAGAACAAAATATGCTCGTGTTTTTGTCCTGATTCACTTTTTGAGCTCAGCACTGAGAGGTCAGCCAATTTCAGTGTATTGACCTTGGTCTGGCAGTTGGAAGCTCACTATGCATTTCTGAGTTTCTCCAGATTATTCGTCACTCTACATCTCCCTCCTTGTGATGCATTGGACTACTTTATCACAAATGTGTCCCCAAGAGAAGCCATTCTCTCTTGCTCAGTGTCATATCTGTCACCTTCCTAGGTTTCTGAGAATAGATTTCACATAGATCTGGAGATCTAGGGAGCCAAGGAGCCCAGGTCCTTGATCCATAGATCAGGGCTGCCACGGTGCATATACCTGAGGGGTTTTCTCTGTGTCAAGATAAGTACAAGAAGGAGACTTGATCCTTTCAACAGATACAGCATGTTAGAACAGGCATTCTTGATCAGCATCTCTAGGGAAGCTTAACCATTGTCAGCACAAAGGATGCCTTGTTTCAACATCCAGGGCAGATCAAGTCCCCTTGATGGGGAGCTCAATGACATGCTGCAAAAATGGTCCATCTGATAACCATGAAAATATCACCCCTAGTAATGGCTCTTGGGGGCTCTCTTATCAAGATGGGGGGTTGTCCCTTGCCACCTACACAGCAAGCAGAGTCTAAACATCTATTGATGAGGAAGATGTGGCTAGAGGGGGCTGGGGCTGCAGGACAGATGGTCTGTGGGGAAAGTACATACCACACACTCTTTTCGGCCATGGGAAGAACATCTATAGAGAGTCATCCCGCTGCTTGATTCATGATCTTTGTGATGAAACAAAGCTGCAGATGTACAGGCTCAAGCTAGTCCTGTCATGCTTGCAAGGATGTCGGAGACTTACTAAATGAACTATAGGAAGAGCTCCATGTGGAGATGGGATCAAAAGGGTCACACCTGTAAGGCAGATTTCTGTTCAGTGTCACAAATCAGAGGGAAGTCTGGGAAGATGACTCAGAGCCTGTCTTAATAACTAAGGTAGAGTGAGAGGGAAGATAACCTTTGTCAACCTTTGACTCTCACATTTGCATATCCAGGTGAGTGGGTCTGTACACACACTCACAGAGAACACACACACATGCACACATACATATACAAACACACACCCATACACACACACACACACATGCATGCACACACACACACAAACACAAACACACAAATCATGGAGAACAAAGAAGGTTGAAATAGATTTCTATAACTAATTATAACCTCGCTCTAGCATGGCCTCTGCTTTCACTCATTTCTCATGTACTTTTCTCTGCCTGAGAAGCCAATCATATTTGTTTGTTTTCTATTGCTGTGACAAACACCATAACTAAAAGCAACTTGGAAAGAAAAGATTTTCTTGGCTTATTTATCCTGAGCACAGTGCATCCTACAGGGAAGTCAGATAGGAGCAGAAGCAGGAACCTGGAGGTAGGGGTTGCGGTTTACTGGCCTGCTCCCCGTGGCTTGCTCAGCCTGCTTTCTTACATAACCCTGGACCACCTGCCCATGGATGATACTGTCATTAGTGGGCTGAGCCCTTCCATATCAAACATTAATTTTAAAAAATGCCCCACAGACTTGTCTGTAGGCCAATCTCATAGACTCGTTTTCTCAACTGAGGTTCTCTCTTTCCTGCTGATCCTGGCTGTGTCAAGTTGACAAAAAACTACCCAGCACATCAATTGATGGTGAATTATACTTTTCTTTATAAAGCAAACCTCTTCTAAAAACTTGTTTTGTTCCCAGGCACCATGAAGTTTCTTAAAAGCATGCATTATCCTGCTTGGAAAGAGAGAGAAAGGCCTACATGGATTAAAGTGTCCTTTTTTTTTTTTTTTTTGATAAAACCCAGTGTACTTTCCCCAGGGCATCATGCCCAGTTAATTGTCATTATTTCTTCCCTATATTGTAGCTTTTATTCCTTTAGAGAAAATGGGGCCATTCCTCACATCATCCCAATGGCTCTGACTTTGGAAATCTAGCAAGGGTATCTGGGATGTCAATAACAAGTTCCCACTCTGGGGTGGAGCCATTATTAGGCACCAAGTTCCTCTATCTTTCCCAAACAGCTGCACTCTGAATTGAAATGCCAACTCAGACATCAGAAACGAATGGGAGAGACTTCAAACTCATATACTCTGTGCCTTCTTAGAAATGCTGCCAATGCAGTTTGCTTTCTTTGGTGATGCATCTTCAGAAATGCACAGGAAAGTAGGAAGTGACCTGAGCTGACAAATTGGCACAATGGGAAGACAGGATTTCTCACAGGAGCATTTGGACTCCTTTCGATGCTCTGCTGACATTCTGTGAGCCAGGAGCTGCAGAGCATGTGCTCTGGTGGGAAAGTAAAATGTCCCCATCAGCTCATATTAAACAGTTGGTTCCCAAACTGGTGGTTATATTATGGGGACTGGAGTGTTCAGGAGGTAGAGGAAGTGAGTCAATGGGAAGTGGGCTTGAGGCTTGTATCAGCCCTCCTTCCTGTCTTTCATTTGTTGGCTGAATGCCCTTAAATATGGGCAGTTGCCTGCATCTGACTGCCGTTCCTTCTCTGCTGAGATTTACTATAGTCTCTCAAACTCGAAACTGCAAGCTCCAACAGACCTTTTCTTGTCTTTAAGTTGATTTTGTCAGGCGTTCTGTCACAGTCATAGAGAAAGAGGAGAATGCAGTGTGTTGCTTCACTTTTTTTGAGTCTCTGCTCTGCACTCAAATTCAGAGTATGCACACTCTGCCCTGAAGTTGTCAATCGTGATCTTCACTCTTCCTTTGCTGTTGCACCATAGGAAAGTGAGGATTCAGTGACACAAATGACTAGACAGAGAATCAGTTTTTGGACTCTGCTTTCATTTAACACTCTGCATCCTGTTGTGGACAGGTTCTTTTCTATGTCTATTTGTGTACACACACACACACACACACACACACACACACACACACACACTCTCATATGCTCACAAATTGTGTGTGTGTGTATGTGTGTGTGTGTGTGTCTGTGTGTGTCTGTGTGTGTGTGTGAATGTGGATGTCAGATTTTTGGCATCCATTGTCTCCTTCAAGTTCTCGCTACCTAATTTTTTAGGGCATGGTTTCTCATTGAACCAGGAGCTCACTGATTGGCTAGCCAGAGAGCTATGAAGATCCACCCATTCCTGCCACCTGCCTAGTGCTAGGGCTACAGATGTCACCACCGTGCTGAACTTTCATGTGAGCGCTGGAAACCTTCTCACTCAGATCCTCACGCCTCTGTGGCAGGCACTAGTGGTTAACTCACTGCTCCAGCCCCCATATGTCCTTCCTGAGGTCAAAGCAGACCAGGTTAGCATTCTGTCTGTGTGCTCATGACTGTCCCCATTTGTTTCGCCTTCCTTGGAAAATAAGTGATGAACTGATTTGTTGCTTAGAAGTGACAAATGAACTAGCAGGTATTTCAAGTTGCAAACTGCTGTGTCCCACAAATCTCCATACAGAACTAGAGCAGCAAGATTCAGAGCGACTCAAGCCTCAAATGCAGGTCCTACTGGACTCTAAGTGACATTGTGAGACATCTACTAAAATGCATGGGAGGTACAGTTCCTCCAGGGAGAACATAAGAGAGGAAGATGCATCCTGAATATTACTGACTCAGGAAGTATAGACTGCATTAGGGAGCAGAGTATAGAGTAGGAGGACTGTGACAACGACCTTGGATGCTGGGTGGGTGGTGGCCCTGGTACCTAGAAAATCTGATTCCTCCATTTTATATATAAAGGGGAAAAAAAAACTTTAACAAATATTTATTTCATTTATGTGTCTGTTTTGTCTGGATGTATGTGTACCATGTGTGTGTAGTGCCTGTGAAGGCCAGAAGAGGGCATCTGATCCCCTGGAATCGGATTTACAGACAGTTGTAAGCAGCCATGTGAGTGCTGAAACCCAAACCCATGTACTAGGCAAGAGCAGTCAGTGCTCTCAACCCCAGATCCATCTCTCCAGCCCCCATTGAGAAAGAATCTTAGGATGTTAGTTACCCACTGGCTGCTTAAAATTAGGGCCCTGCCGGGCAATGGTGGTGCATGCCTTTAATCCCAGCACTTAATAGGCAGAGGCAGGTGGATCTCTGTGAGTCTGAGGCCAGCCTGGGCTACAAAGCGAGTTCCAGGAAAGGTGCAAAGCTATACAGAGAAACCCTGTCTCGAAAAACAGAACAAAACAAAACAAACAAACAAACAAAAATTAGGGCCCCAAAGTGGCACTTAATTAGTGCAGGGAGAACTCTCAGTGTTTTTTTTTTCAGCTTTTAGGGGATCTATGTAGGGTATGCCAGTCGCTCAGGATGGGTGTAAAGGGGACTGGCTTCTTCTTTGCCCTCCATGGCCCTGCTCTGACTTATGACACTCAGTCAATCAAAACCTTCTAACAGCTCTACCTCCAGGTAAAGGCTATCTGGCCAAACTCTCCGTTTTAATTTTTGGTCTCAGTGTCTGAGTCTTAGTCTCCTTGCCTTCCTGTCTCATCCCAGGCATCAGCATCAGCTCCCCTCATGTAACTGGAGCTGCTTAGGGTTCGGTACCCCATGTGCTCTGGATTGACAGCCCTTTCCTGTGCTGTGACATTCTGGTATAGATTATCTCATCTTATTTGGAAATCAAGAGCAAAAGCTCCTCCATCTCTTCATTAATCCTGTTCACTCAGGCTCCATGGTGTTACAGTACCCTCTCTTCTGTCCCTTACTGGAAGCCATTTTCCTCTGGGACTCAGGGGTAATGTGGCTACTTCTTATCTTCCCCAGCCCCATCACCCACCTCTAATGAGAAAGAAATCAGTGTTCACTTCCTAAACTGCTGCACGTCTCTCCTGTACCTTGTAAAGGCAAAGTAATTTTTACCATATCATTTAGAGCCTTATGCACTTGCCATTGTCTCTCTTAAAGAAGCCCTTGCAGTGAGCATCAGTCTCTGTGTGTGTGTTTTGTTCCTTATGTGGTCTATGAGATATTATCACCAGTGGCTCCACACTTGTTCAGAGGAAGCCTTTCTCCATAGTATAATCTGAAAATATCAGAGTCATAGGCATGCACATCTTATTTTTCAAATGCTCTTTGCACCTTACATTTTGATCCAGAATAGAAGTTGAGATGATGTCATAATAGAATATTCATATGCTTATGTGATCATATCTGACTCCCTCCAAAAAACTATTATTTAGTGTCTTTGCTGATTAAATGGATTGCCTTTGTCTCAGGGATCATTTAAATGTAATCTTCTTCCTCTCCAACTCCTTCAGTCACTCTGATATTTTGATGACCTACTTATGAACCAGTGGAGGAAAACTTCAGGGAGCCAACAGGTGTAATCATAGACTATATTATATTCATCACCACCATAGGCTACCAAGGCCATTTCCTCATGAAACATTAATCAAGTAAGAGGGTTAGGATGATTTCACACAGCACCTCTTAGAGCTCCGAAAAGCCCCCAGCAAAATACACTTTCTTCTGCCCTCATTTTGAATCAACTAAGAAGAAAACCAAGGGATGAACAGTTGTGAGAACAACATTGACTGTTACTACCGAACAATCTCATGTTGGGGAAAGTGGGGAAAGTGATCATGCCCCAGATGGTGGTGGTCTGACCTCAGCACTCCTGGGTTGGAGTGGTTTATGGGGTCACTGGAAGGGCTGCAACTGGACAGGCATCTACCCACAGGGTAAGAGATGGATCCCAAGCAGTTAGTATGGAGGAACCAGAAAGGAATCCTAGGCCTGGTGCCTGGCAACCACACTTGTGAGGATGGGGGCAGGGTAGTGTGGGGGAACTGAGTCATCGTGCTTTTTTCAAGCTGGACCACCAGATGGAACCACACCCCCTGTACTGGTCCAGGTTGGTGTGGCAGTTTGAAGAGTTTTTGATGACCATGAGTATCACAAGATAAAAGTCATTAGCATGGACTCGCATAGTAGAAGTGGAGACCTTCCTCCCCAGCCCTTTCCCCGGATGTACATAGTAGATTGAAAAAAACAAAAGTGATTTGGGGTACTTCTTTTAAATCGAGTTAGTGCTAAAATCTCTCCAGTTACTGGCACTGTGATTTAGCTAGTCAATAAGCGTTTGTATCTCAACGGTGCCAAGTATAAAAGAGAATAAGAGAACAGGACTAAGAATGAGGGGAGACGGTGTATACAAAGTTACTTCTTAAACTATAAAATTTCTCCTGACAGCTTAGAGTAATATAAAATCCATATCAGATTGTATGTCAATTTCTTGTTGTAATTTATATTATAAAATATTAAAAAGTTGGCATGTTCTTTTCTTAATATATCTGAGAACTTTGAATTAGAAGATTGGCAGTTCTTAATTTAGCAGGACAGAGGAAAAAATAAAATGAAATATATTAATCCGAATATGAAATGGAAATAAATGAATTGCTATATTAAAAGATAAAGACAGGTTACAAGAGAATGAAATCCAGAAATCCCTCACTTTAAAGAGAAATTTCAAGGGATTAGGAGAATAAGGACCAGGAGTGTACGCCGTCTTAAAAAAAAGGGGGGGAGGGAAGCATAGTTACAGAAATAAAGAACTATATTCTACACAAAGGTATAGTAAGTAAAATTGATGCAGATAAAGCCATGACACTCTTAGCACTTTATTGATCAGTATGTATCCAAGAATAAGTGCAGTTTCTTCAAAAGTATTTACCTGCTACTCATGTCTGTATGCTGAGCATTTCCATATACTGCAAACATTATCTATCCCAAGCAAGCAGCAAGCATACACTCTACATGTTCTTTCCAACTGTCTATTTGATGACACATGTATAGTCTGATATTCAGTCTATCATTTGTCTGTATAGCTATGTCGATCTATCATTTACTAATATCCATCATATTCACATATTTACTTATATATTTTATCCTCTGTATATAAATGTATATTAATTTACACACATATGTACCTGTTTTTTCCATCTCTCAATCTATCTGATATCAACCACAAGTCATCTATTAATAACTATAATTTATGTATTTATATATATACTCACATATTTACTACCTATATGTACATATTTATAAACATATCTACGTATCTATCATATATTTATAGCTTATCTATCTATTCATTCATCTACCACTTATCTATCTTTTATCTATTCATCATCAACTACCTATCATCTTCTCATCATCAACTATTTATCTGTCTTTCATCTATCTGTCCATCATCATCAACTACCTACCCATCTATCTATGCATCTATCATCTTTCACTCATTGGTTTATGAGCACAGTTGTGGTTCTGTTTTTTGGAGACAAAATGACTTTCATTGTTTGTTCTCCTGGCTGCCAGATCACTTCACCAAGTCTTTGTGGCTTGAAACAACAGTAATCATTTATCTTGCCATTATTTGCAATGTGGATGAGTTCTGTAGGGCAGACTCATCTTTGTTACCTGTTCTGCAAGTTTCTAAGCTGACCTTTTCCCTTGGCTGACAAACCTATACTGTATTTTGATAGTAGTCTCTGAGAGGATGATTGGTCAGAATTTTGACCTTCCTCACAATGGATCTCCTCCACTATCTGTGCTTCCCAATGCCTTGGAGACTGAGTTCCATCAACAAGTGTTCCAGAGAAGGTTTCCTTGCCATTCACCCATATGCTCACAAAATAGCACATCAGACCTTCTGCTGTTCTCTGGGAGGAAGTCTTGCTCTTAGAAGCTAACCTACTTAAATTCCAGAACACCAGAATTAAATGCACATGTTTAAGAGAGCCAAAGAATTTTCAAATAGCTTTAATCTGCAAAAGTAGCACTTTCTTATTTTTCTCTGTTGTCTTTAATATCTTAGTTTTTTTTAACAGTTCAGAAATGCATAGAAGGCAAGGAACTGTGTTTATTATAATCATGTATGAGATAACAAGATGCCATAATTATATCCAATTGTCTCAGTTACTTTTCAACACCCATGATAAGCACTATGACAAACATAACTTATATAAGAATGAGTTTATTTGGGAATAATAGTTTCAGAGGGTGAGTTCATTGCCTTCATGGCAGGGACCATGGCAACAGTCAGGCAGGCATGGCACTGAAGCAGTAGCTGAGAGCTTACATCCTTTATTAAAGACAGGTAGGTGGCAGAGCCAGAGAGCTAACTGAGAATGGGTGGACCTTTGAAATCTCATTGTACATCCCCCCTCCACCACCAGTGGCATACCTCCTCTCACAGGGCCATACCTCCTAATCCTTCCCAAATAGTCCCATCAACTAGAGACCAAGTATTCAAATATCTGAGCCTAAAGGGATCATTCTTATTCAAACCACCACACCACTAAGTCGCAATAGCAACCCAAATCAGCCTGATTTCCTTTAGGTTATTGTTAGAGGTAGACCAGATGTCATGTCACAGGACAGTTTGGCCTGAAAGGGCAGGTATGGAAGGCATAGACAACCTAGGCATATAGACATAGCATGCTGAGTGAATGGGATGATCAAAATTAAGAAAATCTGGAGTCACATAGTTTTTAACTTTTTTTAGAAGTCTTCTCCAGCTAAAGAGATGTAAGCAAGACTTTTCCATTAAAAATAAAGACAAAGGATATATTTGAATTTTAAGTTGCTAACTAACAGCAAAACCCAAAACTAAACAAAACTATGGATTAAAAAGGGAGCATATCAACATCCCTAATCATCAGGGAAATGCAAATCAAAACAACTCTGAGATACCACCTTACGCCTGTCAGAATGGCTAAGATCAAAAACACTGAAGACACCTTATGCTGGAGAGGATGTGGAGCTAGGGGAACTCTCCTCCACTGCTGGTGGGAATGCAAGCTTGTACAACCACTTTGGAAATCAATATGGCGATTTCTTAGAAAATTGGGAATCCATCTCCCCCAAGATCCAGCTATACCACTCTTGGGCATATACCCAAGGAATGCTCAACCACACCACAAGAGCACTTGTTCAGCTATGTTCATATCAGCGTTGTTTGTAATAGCCAGAACATGGAAACAACCTAGATGCCCTTCAACTGAAGAATGGATAAACAAAATGTGGTACATATACACAATGGAATACTACTCAGCAGAGAAAAACAATGACATCATGAGGTTTGCAGACAAATGGATGGATCTAGAAAAAATCATCCTGAGTGAGGTATCCCAGACTCAGAAAGACAAACATGGTATGTACTCACTCATAACAGGATACTAGATGTGGAACAAGGATGACTGGACTGCTACTCACATCACCAGGCAGGATACCTGGAAAACAGGACCCCAAGAAAGACACAAGGATCGCCCAATGACAGAGAAATGGAATGAGATCTACATGAACAGCCTGGACATGAGTGGGGGTAGTGAAGGGCGAGGGTCGAGGGAAAGAGAGCTTAAGTGAGTGGGAGATCCCAGCTGGATCAACAACAGAGAGGGAGAACAAGGAATAGGAGACCATGGTAAATGAAGACCACATGAGAATAGGAAGAAACAAAGTGCTAGAGAGGCCCACAGAAATCCACAAAGATACCCCCACAACAGACTGCTGGCAATGGTCGAGAGACAATCCGAACTGACCTACTCTGGTGATGGGATGGCCAAACACCCTAATTGTCGTGCTAGAAACCTCATCCAACTACTGATGGATCTGGAGGCAGAGATCCATGACTAGGCCCCAGGTGGATCTCTGGGAGTCCAATTAGCGAGAATGAGGAGGGTTTATATGAGAGAGAATTGTTGAGACCAAGGTCGGATAAAGCACAGAGACAAATAGCCAAACAAACGGAAACACATGAAATATGAACCAATGGCTGAGGGGTCACCAACTGGATCAGGCCCTCTGAGTGGGTGAGACAGTTGATTGGCCTGATCTGTTTGGGAGGCATCCAGGCAGTGGGACCGGGTCCTGTGCTCATTGCATGAGTTGGCTGTTTGAAACCTGGGGCCTATGCAGGGTCCCTTGGCTCAGCATGGGAGGAGGGGACTGGACCTACCTGGACTGAGTCCACCAGGTTGATCTCAGTCTGTGGGGAAGGCTTTGCCCTGGAGGAGATTGGAATGGGGGGCGGGCTGGGGGGAAGGTGAGGGGGGCGGGAGGGGGGAGAACAAGGGAATCTGTGGCTGATATGTAGAACTGAATTGTATTGCAAAATAAAAATTAAAAAAAAAAAAAAAAAAAAAAAAAGGGAGCATAGCCCTTCTGTAAAGGGTACATTTTAAAAACTAAGGAAATGCATCATGTTCTTCTCCATCAAAATTGTATATTTACTATGGGGCAATTTATCTTATTATGTCTAGTGTTAGATGATAAAATTCATGTCTTCTGCCTTGGTAATGTGATGCATGTTATAGCTGCCTAGAGATTTAGATCAAACCATGGGGCCATCTTATTGTGCAGCTTAGATCATTACCTATGCTTTGTGTTCCCTTCTGAATTTAATGCTCACTTTCCTACCTTTTTTTGTGTTGATTCCTTTGAGAGCTGAATTGTAACCCCATCAAACTCAAAGTTCTAATGCCTAGAAGGATGAAATGTGTTGTAGAGTACATGTTTATATGTGCTCTGAAACCCACATGTTAAGTTCTCATTCCTAAGGTTCTGGTATTGGAGATGAGGCATTTGGGAGGTGACTAGGTCATGAGTGGAGCTTGTTGGGATGTGAAGACTCTCTCACAGGCTCACATGTTGAAAGTTCAGTGGATTCCATCATCCAGAAGTGACTGTGTCAGCAGAGCCCCTGACTTCATCACTGGGTCAAACCATATTTGATATGAAAATATAGGATATATATATATGATAGGATAAAAGGGTGAATTGTTGAACCTACTTTTAAAGAGCAACTTGTTTAAAATGTTTTACATTGGTATAGATTTTAGTTTATTGATACAAATTTAATTTTGTTATACTATATGTATATTTCTACTCTTGTTTAAGGTATTATGTTTGTGCAGCTCATTTAAACTATAATGGATAATTAAAAAATAAAGATTAATAATTAGTCTTCTATGATAGTCAAACTTATAGTCATGTTAAGTTTTCTAGGTATACATAGATATAATTCAGTTAGGTGGGTAATCTTCAAACACTTCAAAGACCTACAGAATATGGCATTTAAAATGTTTTAAAAGCTTAGGCTTTCCTGGACAATGAGACACATCTGCTCCTGGCAGCACTTATTAAATAAGAAACACAGAACCAATGCAAAGAAGAAAGCCAAGAGGTCAGAGCTAAGAGCTAAAACCTTACCCTTCCTCCTGCGGTGGTCCTACCTCTCCAAAAGAGAGCTGCTTCCTGTATTAAAATCTTTATAAAGACTTTCTGTTCTGCCTTCTCATTGGTTGTAAACCCAACCACACAGCACCGATTTACTTCAAAGAAAAAGATGGGCATCGAAGACACTCCATATGGAGTTTATCTTCTTCTTGGAAAAAAATAACCATTTGGGCAAGAAACTGTTCTTGCCTGGACTGCTTGACAAAATGTCATATAAACTGGGCATGCAGGACCCATAGGAAGGTGACCACTGAACTTTGCAAGGCGAGATGGTCCTTCAGGTTCCTGATTTACAAAAGAAACTGCCAGACATTCTACAAGACACAGAAAAAATATGTCTGAGAGACTAGACATATGGGCTGAAGATGGATGCCCCAACATTGCTGAGGAACTTTGGATGACTGTCCAGGCAGGCAACTGTCTCTGTCATTCTAGATTTTTAGAAGGTGCTTACAATGCACTTTTTATTTACTTAAATAATATTATATCCTTCTGGGGTCTTTGATGTAGTTGAAGACTAAATAGTTATAATTTTCCTTGGTTATAATAAAAGATAAATTAGATATAAAACTTTAGACTCACAAATATAGTATAGAATATTTTCTTTAATTTTGCCAAATACAAATAGACTAGATATTGTAACTGTAATTTACTATGTTAAAGTTAAAACCTTCCTTTTTAATTAAACAGAAAGGGGGAAATGCTATGAGATAATGCTTTTATACACTGGTTTAATAGAACACTGAGTAGCAAGGCAGGAAGTATAGGCAGGATAAGCAGACAAGGAAAATTCTGGGAAGAGGAAGGCTGAGTCAGGAGACACCAGCCTGCCATCCAGGGAGCAGCACGTAAACAGGTAAAGCCACAGAACACATGGCAACATATAGAACATATAGAACAACATAACAGAATGGGCTGAGTTCAAGTGTAAGAGCTAGTTAATACTAAGCCTGAGCTAATGGCTGAGCAGTTTTAATTAATACAAGCCTCTGTGTGTTTACTTGGGTCTGAGTGTCTGTGGACCAGGTGGGACAGAGAAAAACATTCAGCTACACATAGATGGATTTGGAATTTTACTGCATTATTGAGAAGTGGTGGAAGCTATGGATGGAGCATAGTTGGACGGACTTTGTCCCCCTTTCTCTTTCTGTATCCTATGTGTTATGAGGTGAGGGCACTTCACTGTTTTTTTTTTTCTTTATAATACTACCTAATGTGATGCTTGGCCTCATCACATGTAAGCCTAGGAGCATGGAGCCTAATACCCATGTTCCAATGCCATGAGACAAAATAAATCTTCCTTTTAAGTGGATTTAAATATTTTTCACAGCAACAAAAGTCTAACATGATGCCTTTTGAGGAACATTTTTTGGGGAGGCCATGGAGGGTTTTGGCCAGAATATGTCTATTAGCCAAGAATCAGATGCTTGCTTAACATCATCCTTGGTAGTGTTTTCATTTTGGACATTCTGCCTACAGAACTCATCTATGGCATTGTTTTGACATCCCAACATGACCAAGGCAGAAGGGAATTGCCTTAGAAATAAGGTTTTAAGGAAGTGTCTGGGAAATTAAAGACATGAAAGCAGAAACAGGAATATTTGGAAAGAATAGGGGGATGATGAAAATGGGATAAGAGGTGTTAGTAGGAGAGTGAGTGCATGTATACATGAAGTGTCTCAATTGAACCCATCGTTTTGCAAACTTGACACACACTGAGAAAAATGTTTATAGAAGAGGTAAAGTTAAACAATGTCATCTGGATGGGCTCCAGTCCAGTCTGACTGAGGTCTTTAGAAGATGGAATATTTGGGCACAGATATGAAGAGGGGAGAAAAGAGAAGAAACAGAAAGGCATCCATATGAAGCCAATAAAGGACACAGGACCCATCATCTCTCTTGGTCCTTAGAAGAAAAGCCTATTTTGCCAGCATCTTGATGTTGGACTTTAAAGCTGCAGATACTGATTTGTTTATTTGGGTTTTCTTCTTATTGTTGTTGCTGTTTATTTTTTAAGCCATATAGTGTTTCATACTATGTGTAGCAGCCTTTGCATACCAATGCTCTCTCTTCAGAGTTGACTTTGATAAAAATAGAAACACCCTTCACTAAAGACACAGAATTTGATTATGTTTCCCTGTAACTCGCTTCTTCTGTTTATTCCTCAAACGCCTCTGAAGAAGGATTGAATAACAAGAAATATATATATTCTCAATTTTTCAAATCAATGAACCAAGCTTTATCTTTAATTAATGTTTCCAGAGTCACTGTTCATGTCAAATTATGGCAGTATTTTGAAGTATGATTCTATGAATATCCAAGACTTTTGAGTAAAGAAATCTGTGACCTCTCCATTCAAAATCCTCAGAATTTCTGCTTCTAGTCTAGCAGGAGACATATCTAAATCAAAAGCAGAAAGATATTCAGTGTACCTGTAATCTCAGGGGCAATTCTGGCCTACTGCTACCTCATGATACTGATTTCTGAGACAACGCACAGAAATATATCTATAGTTATCTCTGCCATATGAAGACTAACACCACTTTCTTTCTGTACCTGAGTATGTGTCCTTTAGCTTTTGATGAAATGCAAACCTACTCTGAAGTTATCAGTTTTAGCAAATAAATATTCATCTAGCTCTACACTCTTGGTTGGACTTAGATGAACAGTTATTCTGGCTTCAGTTAGAGGTCTACATGCTTGAAGGTCAATTGCAGGACAGTGATGGGGTGACTGTGGAAGGTCACTCTCAGCTGAGACTACTGACAGGCCAGTTTTAAAGGCTACATCAAGTGGAGTTGGGTTTCCAGGGTTGGGTGGGCTTCCAGGGGAAGGAGCAAGTACAAAAGCCTATGGGAACCAGTGTCAGAACTACTTGGTTCATTTTATTGCTCCAAGTAAGGTGTGAAACGAGGTTGGATATGAGGGATAGGAAGAGAGAGGGCATGTACAATGGCAGAGTTAAGGGAATGCTAAACATCCCCAAGAGGAGGGGCTTAAGGAGGCTTACTCTGGTCTCTCTTATAGTCTACTACAACAGTATGTTCACCATTCAAACTACAGATAGCTTATTACCATTCTTGTAACTTTTGGGAAATAAGTATGATTTTTTTGAACAAAGAAAACACATATATATATGCATATATAAAGCTACAATAAACTTTCTTGATAATTGCTCTAAATCTAGAATTAAGATTAAACGTGGTTAATCTTGCTTTGGACAGCTTGATCTAACTTTCTGGTGTCTTGGGTTAATACTAACCACAACACACATTGCTCACAGGGTTTGTACCAGGTACTGAGCTAAGCAGTTTCTAACATTAGCTCCTGGCATATTGTCCATCTGGGAGTGCTGTCAGGTAAAGCCTGGGAGACTGACTGACTGACATCTTCCTCACTGAAGGGGTTCCTCCTGGGTGACAACATCTGACCACCCATCTAGAGGCTGCTTTTCTCAGCCGACTATTTCTTGAGTTATCAGCTTTCTCTTGATAATTTATTGGAAACTTATTTAAGTGTCTCTCTTCTTCCCTGGTGTGTGTTATCTGTCATAGGCAGAGTGGATTTTGCCCCTTTGGATAGACTTGGAGTTCTATTTCTTAACTATTTTGATTTTCTCCCTTTTTTTGTCTAGAACATGCCACCACACTGAGAAAGCAGTTAGTAATAACACCTCAGTGACTCTACACAGGTTAGTGTCTCAGCTTTCTACCTGGGGCAGGTTATCATGCAAGAGGGTCCTCTTCCTTCAGGAGTACAACAGACCTACAGATTATCAGACTCCAAAAAGTGATTCAGACTTGTGAATCAGAGTGGCCCAGGCAGCTTCCAGAGGAAGAACCACACAGCCTATGATCTCTCTGTCATCAGTTGTACAGATATCTCAAAGAGAGGAGGGATGGGGGGCTCAGCCACGGAGAAGGAGGCTGCAGCTCTGTCTGTGGTCTTTAAGGTGTCCCTGGAATTGAACCGTTTTTCACACCCTATTGAACACATATTCAGTCCCTTACTTAAGCATCAGCAGTCTACTGATGATCACAGAGTGAGATCCTTTAGCCATCTCAGTAACAATCATTATGTCCATGGTGTCTGCAGAATTAATATATCTGCACTGGCTGTTTTGATGAGGCATGGTGATATGCTCCTGGGACCCAGCAATGCTGACTTTAAGGCAAGTTTTCAGAGCAAGTTATGTTTCAGTAGCGTTTGGCAGCACATAAGGAAGGTTACATGTTTGTTTGTTTTTTTCTTTTCACTTTTGGCCTCACAATAACCATCTAGAGGGCCTGTTCCCATTTTAGCTAATATCAAATAGGCAAAGTGACTTCTGCTGTGCCAGGATGATTCTGTGCTATGAGGACTGGCATCCTTCTACTGACATTGAACTTGGAGACTTGCCACCTCTGTGCTATGTGAGGTCAGAATAATCATTTAATCTCCTTGTGCCTCAGTTTCTTTTTCCATGCAATGGGAAGAGTAAGAACTCTCAGAAGTTACTCCCTGTGAGTAAAGGATGAAGTGAGTACATATTATGGAGTAATTAATGCAATAAAAAGCTTTGCTACCAAGATAATTCTTCCTAAAGGATTATCTATCCTCCCCTGATGCAAGTCCTATATAATTTTTATAAACACATTTTTAAAAAAAATGGCTAGTGGTAATGAATTATTGAACAATTCATCAATGATATCTCACAATAAAATTTACTCAGAGTAAAAGATAGTAAATTGGGGAATTAGTTAGGATACTTTATTTTCCCTATGTATATTAACAATTAATTAAGCACCGGCATTTAAACCCCCATTAATTTTACATAAGATGCATATGTGTGGTGTTTGCTTAGATAATGTAAAAGCTAGCAATTCAAAGCTCCACTCTGTTGGAGTGGATTGCAGCTCTTTGTGACCCACATATTTCTGGAGGGGAAGCATCCATGCTCTCCTCCTGTATTATTGTGTTATTTCTGACGCTCTTCTCCCAAAATGACATCATCTCTTTGGCCCCTACAGCGATTGGCATTTGTAACTTTTTCTTCAGGAAGTAGAGTATCTAGGAACACTATCTTAAGGATAGAAACTAGGAGAAAAGTTCAAACGACTATGAAATGAAGACCATAATCTTAAAAGAGATGGAGCAGGAAAGTTGAAGTAATGGAGTCTTTCTTTTTTATAGTCCAGGCATTCTTTTTTGTAGCCTAGGTGTAGCTGGAGTTTTCTCCAGTCCTGCTCAGACCCAAGAAAACACACAGATGCTTATATTAATTGAAATTGTTTGGCCTAATGGCTCAGGCTTCTCGCTAGCTGGATCTTACACTTAAATTAATGCATAATTCTTATTTATGTTTAGCCACTTGGCTTGGTACCTTTTCCCAGTTCTGCCTTCACATCTTGCTTCCCATGGTGGTGGCGGCTGGCAGTGTCTTCTGACTCAGCCTTCCTCTTCCCAGAATTCTCTTCTCTGCTTGTCCTGCCTATACTTCCTGTCTGGCTACTGGCCAATCAGCATTTTATTTATTAATCAGTCAGAGCAACACATTCACAGCATACAGAGTGATATCCACAGTACCTAGGCTGTCCTCAAACTCCCATCTTCCTACCTCAGCGTCTTTCTGCTGGAATAACAGGCATGTGGCACCATGGGTAACATAGACTTTCTCTTTACTAAACTTTCACTTCTTTAGGGACAAATTTATTTGTAAATTTCCAAACTGATTTCATCACAGTTCTTGCCTGAGCTTCTTCTCTTAACTGCAATGACAGTGAACAAAGCTGAGAAAATACTCTGAGTAAACGGTAATCTGTATTCGCCTTTGGAGACCTCCTTCTCTGTGCTACACAATTGTAACATGTATCCTCAGCCTCTGCCTTGGTGACCCAGATGGCAAAGAACTTAAAGGTTTATATGTGGCTTACCTTATAATTATGAACATTAAAACAGATTCTTGGTTTATTAGAAAAAAAACATGAAAACTCCAACCAGTTGCTACTCATACCATTATCTATTTTTTTGTTTTATCTTGTTTGTTTTACAAGGTGTTTTAATATACATAGAAGACAGACAATTCAGCATGTTGACACACAATGCTGGTGACAAAATGACTTTCCTAGAGGTGGCTGGCTTTCATTTAATATTAAAATAGGTTTTTGAGATAGGTTCTATTAGCTCTGTGTAGCTGACTCTACCATCCACAGAGAACTCCTGTCACATATGAGGCACATGGGCAGAGCCTGCAATACATGAGTATTCCTCAATAGAAGAATACTGTAATGACCCTATCTTTCATAACTCATCAGATAGGACATTTACACATAGGTGCATAGTTCTCACCTTTACTTGTTTTGAATTAAAGACCTTATCCATGCCAACATCTTCCTTCCCATGCATCTTAGAATTGTGCTGTCATGCTCCCAGACACCTGGTTTTCCTTCTTAACACTTGACTGACTCTTACAGAGTCAGGCTCTGAATGCACATTATGTTGACACCCAATGCGTTGGTGAGGGTGGACTGCCTCTTATTTATGTGGATGTGATTGCCTGCTTATCAGCTACAGTCATGTTTTTGATTTCCGATCATCAAAGCACACCTGCTGGAGACATTCTGACTCACAGACACTGCTCTGTCAAAGGCTTATGCGGCTTTTTGGTACCTATGCAATAAAGCTGCATCTTTGGATAGCTCTCCTGGGTTCCTTGATCTAGTTTTGCTTAGTTACTGTGGCTTACTATTCAGTTTCTTTAATTTTTCATCATTTGACAGTTACTCTTGCATTACTCATTGTGTGTCAGATAGTGTGCTGGTGTTGGGAAGAAATTTGTGAACAAAACAGACAAAGGTGCCTGTCTTTATAGAGTTTGTAGGTTCCAAATCACGATTCTGTGTCAGATGTTTACAACAACAACAAAGCTCTTGCTGGAACCCAACCATGCCTGTCAATCATGTTGTTTCTGGGAACATTCCCTATAAATTTAAGGGTAAGCAGTTGCCTTGGAGACCATGTGACTTGTTACCTGCAGAGCCTAAAGGAGACCCTTAGGCTCTTTGGTTTGCTAGCCTGCCTTCTGCACTTGTAAATAGATTGAACATACAATCTCAGTGCCCACAATTCATTTTCATCTCCACATTTAAAGGCTTATTCTTGGGCGGATAATTGCTTAGTCAGTAAACTGCTTACATACTAGCATCTTGACCTCAGTTAATTGACCCGAAGAGCCTATGTTAAAAAGCTGGGCATGATGGTGCATTTGTAATCCCAGCACTGGGGCGGGGGGGGGGGGAGAGAAAGGTAGATCTCTGGGGCTCACGAGCCAGCCCGCTTAGATGATTCAGAAGTTCCAGGCAAATGAAGAGATCTAGTGACTAGAACTAGGTATGGTACTTGAGAAATGACACCCCAGGTTGCCTCTCAGCCTCTGTCTGCACACAAGTGCCTACATACACATGAACACACACACACACACACACACACACACACACACACACACACACCACACAGGTAACTAAAATAAAATAAAATTGTGTTTTTGTTCAAGGATAACTTTGAAATTTCTCTCTTCACTTCAAAGCCATTCTTGTTTTCTTTTCAAAATTGCTACCTGCCTCCGTGTTCTGACCATATCTTTTTTTTTTCTTGAAAGTATATGAGAGATCATTTACTTATATGTATCCATTTTCAATATGGGGTTCTGGAATAAAAATCTACATATACACATCCTGAAAGAGAGTGTGGTGTAATTTCTTAAAATATATAAAATCCCCACATCTCCAGGGAGAAACAATGGTGTTTTAGTTAACATCTAGACAGCTTCTAATGTTGTTATCATGATTTCTTACATGCTTCCCTGTACTGAGTATTGTCCTTCTACATGATGACTTGTGGTCCATTGGTAGGACTGGCTTTTTCTGTCACCCCATGGGGATCCAGGGCCTCTGGCTTCTCTTAGCCCATGAAAACCTTCTCCCATCATTTTGGGCCATTCTGTGGTTATTGGTATTATTTGTACCAGTTGGCTCAGCTTTGAACCAGTATCTTTGCCCCATGCTGTCTATGACTGCCAAGTACAATTGACACGAGACATTGAATTCCTGAAGCTCCAACTGGTCAACTTGGTGCAGTAGGTGTGTTCTCCCTCAGGGCCTCTCTAAGGAGTTAGTTGGTATTTTCCAAAAGGTAAGCCCAGACTTGCTTTGATGAGTCTAGAAACTCAGAAAACTCCTCAGAAGGCAGGCCTGGGGTCGTCATGGCAGACAAAGTAAAACCCTCTAATTACATTTCCTTTTCTGGAAAAGTAAAGGAAATTAGAGAATAGTTAACCGAACATCACAAATGAGCTTCAAACCACACTTGATGCACAAGGGCCTAGGGAGTCATCACAACACGTGGAGACTTTGTTCCTCCTTAGGATCCACTCTGCCACAGCCAGCCAAGGCCACTTACAGTTTCCTAACACTGCGCAGACACACACCTGGCCGCAGCTGGTAGCACAGGGTCCACAGGGTCCCCACCGAGGCAGTGGTCCTTGGCCACCTTCAGATAGCATGCAGCAGGGCTTTTCTATATTTTCTGGGATGCTCATATGTGTCTTACAAGTAATTATGCCAACTCTACAGAGATCCAAATTGCCTCTTAAAGCAGCTGCAACAAGCAATCCAAGAACCACCATCTGAGAGCTCAGGGTATAGACAGTCACAGCTTTCCACAAAAAATAAGACAAGCAAACCACACAATCGAGCAGCTACATGATATGTTTGGTGCAGTTTCAAAGCACTTTTGTTTTCTACAAGGGGGCTGTTGTGACATGATGGAGTCCCACAGTAGCAGAAAGTGCCTTCTGTAATCATAAAATGTCTTCTAAGTTAAGGGCCCTCTTGTCCACAAATGTCATGTCAACATAAAAGACCCTTGTGATGGTCAACTTTGATTGCCAATTGATTGGATTTAAAATCACCTAGGAGACTCACTCCTGGGTCTGCCTGTGAGAGTGTTTCTAATGAAGAGGGAGACCCCACTTGGAATGTCACTGTCCCACAGGCTTGAAGCCCAGAGAGGGAAAAAGGAAAAGGCAGCTGAGCAACAGATGATTCTCTCTCTGCTTCTTTCTTTCTTTCTTTCTGCTAGGAGCAACCTCCCATTGCCACAGCTATAAGCGGCCCCTGCTGACTTCTTAACCTCCATGATAACTGTACTTTTATACTATGACTGACAATAAACCCTCCCCCCTTAATCTGCTTTGTGTGGACCAGTGAGGTGGTTTAGTGGGTAAAGGTACTAGTCACCAAGTCTGCTGACCTGAGTTCAATTCCCCGGACCCATGTGGTAGGAGATGACTGACTCCCACAGTTGTCTTCTTACCCATATACATGTGGAGTTTGCACATATGTGATTGCACATGTGTGACATGTGTGTGTGCGTGCACACACACACACACATACACACACATACACACACACAGTATTTGTTTACACCAACAAGCAAAGTAACTAATGTGAGCCTTATGTTCTTAGAGATTTTTAACTCCTAACTTTTCTAGTTCACTTTTGTCGCCAGGATGACAGAGGCAATGAAATAATAGCTTTTCCGATATCCCCAAGGTGGTTATAGGAAATTCAATTCCTCGGGCCACAGGATGTGACTCAGTGCCTCACTTAGAGAATGCATCCTACACAGCCAAATCGCCAGCTCAGACATAGCACCCAGTGTTTGGCCTTCATCTCAAACACCTTCACATTTATTTCCTGAGTTTGCTCGGTCTTTAACACCAGTGTCATTTCCTCTATCTACATTCCCTAATCCAACTGAAGCTCTAAGTCATGTCCCCCCACCCCCCTACCCCTGTTTGACCTATCCTTGCTGGCGTTCTGTCTCAGAAAGAGATGCTGAGAATTGAGAGAATTCTTAGAGCATAAGGGTGCGTGCATGTTGCCCAAGCTTGAGGAGCTGAGGTCATGTCTCAGCACCCATGTAAGAAGCTGGGCATGGTTCCATGTGCCCCTGTAACCCCAGCACTACAGGGGACATTGGCAAGAGGATATATGGGACTCTTTGATCCACTGAACCCCACTCATATCTGTGGAAATAGACCTTTCAGAGAGTATCCACGTCTACACACTGAATGGTCTCAGCGTATGAGGCCCTTATCATCCTGGTATCAAGGTAACCGAAGGATGCTCAACCTGCACCTCTAGTTACTCTTCTGAGGCTGCCCTTTTTAATCTCGCCACCATCTCTCAGTTTGGCAACTCCTGATGAAAAGCAGGTTCAAGTGGATCTCCCATGAAAGCAGGATGGGGAGGGCTCTGAGTGGACTTGAGGTAAAGGCTGGCTGGTGTGTAGGCCTGGAGGCAGAAGTACTTCTCAGCTAAGACCAAAGAAACAGACACAGGCTATGCTATGGACTGACTGGGTAACATATTATAACAATGAAATAGAAACCAATGATGGAGAAATGGTGACATGAAGTGTGGGCCAATTCCATGGGATTGGAGGAAGCTGAAACCCGTTAGTTGAGGGGACCAGGCAGCTTAATATTAAATAAGGGAACAAAACAGTCTTCTATATGTACATCTTGTGTCTGTGGGCTGGCTTCTCCCCTTAAGGGAAATGGGGTAGTGTCTAAATACATTAGCCTAGTTCTCATTCTCTTTGGGAACTGCCCCCACCCTTCTCTTTCACATCTAAAATGAGTATCTTTCCCAATCCTTCCCCACTCAGTGACATTTGACATGTGTCGAGTTAACAGCAATTCATTATTACATCATGAGTTGCTTAAAGTCATTTCTGAGCTTTGGCACAAGTTCATTTCAAGACTACTGTCTCAAAGATACTGGGATGGATATAGACTGTTGAGGTTTTTCATGACCTACATCTATTCTCTACAGCTAAATGTCTGCCATCTTTCCTCACCCTTTTCTTACCTCTTTTTCTCATATATTACAATGCCCACTTCTTTTTAGTATATACCTATGTATACACTGATCCTATGTATCCTCATGCCTCTTGCCTTTATGGACATCTACCATGGTTTTCATTCCCCGCTGCTCCCCTCAGATTCACATGTTGCAGGCAGGCAGCATCATGGTGATCCTCTGTGGGGGATGAGTCCCAAGGAAAACATATCAATGTAGTTTTGTCCAGAGTGTTAGTGACTTTGAGAGTAGAACTGTACCAAAGGCAAATTTGGCCCTTTCTTGCTCTCTCTCTCTCTCTCTCTCTCTCTCTCTCTCTCTCTCTCTCTCTCTCTCTCTCTCTCTCGTTCTTCTATAGGATATCATAGCATGAAGGTCCTTATCTGGTGTCTGTCTGGGGCTCTAAGACTTCCTAGAAGCAAATGGTGAGTAAATTGCTATTCTCAGTATGCAGTCTAAGCTTCAGTATTCCTTATCAGAACAGAAAAGGAACAGAACCAACATTGCTCCAATGTTCTTTTCTTGATAAAACATCCCCACTACAGGCATTTAGAAACCTCATCACCCCTTCTTGCTTCAAGCCTAGGCCTCCTGCTTCCTCCTGAAATGCAGTGTCTTCTATTCTTATAACCATCTATTTTGTAACATACTTAATTTAAGTCGATTACATCTGTTGCTTATGGTGTGTATTTCTCAGATAGAATGTTTGCACCATATGGTCAAGGTTTGGGACTATTTTTTTTTTACTTGATGAACTGTGTGTGTTTCTAAGACTATCTGGCAGATAATAGATGCTCAGGAAATAGTTCTCAATGATTGGCTGGAGCCTAATGGATTTCTTGTTGCACAGGTCCATAGGTCTGACATGTTGGTAACAGCCTCTTGCTAGGGCTTGGCGATGGAACAGACATGCAAGTAAAAGGAAGAGCCTTCTAAAGGAAACCAGAGTGATGCTCTGGGCCTGTAATTCAAAAAGAGGTCATGTTGGTAAATAGTTATACGTTTTTAATTTTTCCTTTTCTCACTGTTTAAGTTATTACTGATATTTAATCAAGTCTAATAAAGTTCAAAGTGGTCTTAGATGGAATGTGATAAAGTAAACAGTCAAGTTTATGATGGGGAAGACAAAGAAAAGTAAGCTCACTGTGGCCTTCTACCCATCCTGAACACTCCTTGTGGGAAAGAACGGCTTTAGTAAGAAGGGTGGGTGTGGTCCCAGTGAGACACCAGCAGTGGTCCCGGCGATGTGCCATTAGTATTCCTGGTGAGATGCCGGCTGTGGTCCTGGTGAGATGTCAGATGTATACATTTAGAGCAGGGCAGAAAGAATGTGGCCCGGGGTGCCAGGCAGTCTCTAAAGCTGAGCATGGGTGGGAAGTGGGTAGCGGATAACACAGGGCTAATGTCCTGGTGAGCTTGTGAGTCAAGGCTCTCAGTCACTGTACTTTAACCCCCCAAACAATCTTAATTCACCTGTCTAGTTTGGTAAGTCCATTCTGGTGAAAGATTTATTTGCCTGTGACTATGTTTATTTGCATATTGTTATTTGTATGTAATTAATATATTAAAAAATAACATCTGTCATTTATATATTCTATCTCTATGTATCTACATATCTCTGTATCTATCCATTTGCTGGAATGTGCAGTGTACAATTCAGAAAACATAATTTACCCATGAATTTAGACTAGCATATTTTCTTGATAGACTTTAGTATTTGAACTCATTTTAAATGAGCAGACTGTCTAAAGACATTTCAAAGGAAAGTTTTGCAGTTGAACTAGAGTCAGGTTATTGAAAGTATCAATTGTTATCTCACAGAATCAACTGAAGCAGCCACGGGTAGGTGTTTAGTATTTATGAAGAAAAGACTTAACTCATTTCCAAAGTGTGCTCCCAAGGAAATTATTTACAGAAAAAAATAAAGAATCCTTGGTGTTTTAAGGAGAAATATTACTATGTGTCAGAACCCAACTGCCTCATTGGATCAAAACTGAACAGTGACCTCAGCTTGATCCAGAAATGACTGACAGAAATAGCTCCAAGTAACTTGTAATCAAAGTCTGTGCTTGAACTAATGCGTTATCAGAAGTATAGTAAACTATATGAAACCTGTCTAGGGAATTGACTTGAAGTGGGATGGTCAAGTTCATATGAGAGTTCTAAAGTTCAGGTAAAGGCAGTGCAACTTCTGGCAAGAACCCGGAGCTGTAGGTGTGAAGAGAAAATGGTGTACACAGTTGGTCTTAGGTGTGTTAAGGAGCCACAGCCCAGGCTCCCACTCAGTGTTTCCAGCCTTGAAACTCAGCAACAAAGGCCAGCAGATGGGCAGCCATGAGTGGGATAAAATGATGCTGGAGAGCTTTAAATATACCCTTTCTGGAAAATGCCCATCTTTCAACTAACCTGATGGTTCCCAGGTTAAGAACCTACTTGCAAGACTTGACTTCAGAGCCTTACACTAGGGAAAGACAAGTGTAAAAAAAAAAGTGAACAAAACAGATCTAAAGCCCCAGTTCCTACAGAACCCAAAAACAGCTAAGTTAGACAAGTGAACCTTGGCTTGAATACATACATTAAAAAAATCTCTACCAAAATTCTTGTTGTCTCTAAAACAATAAACTGAAAGGCTGTTTCTAAAGTTTACATGAAAACTAATGTTTCTGCAGATGGCCAACGAAATTTAGAAAAATAAAAGCAAAGTTGCAGGATTCTTGTGGTTTTGGTTCACAAAGCAGCTACAAAGGCACAACATTCAAAGCTGTATGGCAGCGGCATGAGAATAAACCAGTCAGGCAGGGAATAGATTTGAGAATCAAAAAAACCTCCACAAATATGTTCTTGTCAATTGCTTTTTACCGACGTGCCAAGATTAACCAATGGGAGAGGGACTGGAATCTTCCATCGATGGTGTTGGGACAACCTGACATTCACATGCAAAAACTGGTGGGAGTCTGGCTTCATGCTACACTTTAAAATGGATTCAAATAAGTTAAAAGCCAATCTGCTGAAATTCTGAAAAGGAAGAGGGGTTCACATTGGAGCATGTTTTCAGTTGCAGTCACGCTAAGTATAACCCCCAAAGCAAGAACAGCTAAAGAAACCTGGGCAGGCTGAACACTAAAAAATTGAAATGCTTGTGTCTTATTAGTGTCTCTCACTATTCTCTTCCCTCATGGCTACCAATGACAGAGACAGTCAGAAGTGAACCTGAAAATACAAGCCATAGAATTTACAGTGAACTTTTTAAATTACGTGAAAATGAGAAGTCACAAATTGCTGTGTGAGTGTGTGATTATATGCCAGTGTTTTAAATTACACTCCACACAGGGTTTCTCATGAAGAAATATGATTTTCAAAGTATCGTTCTTTGAGGGTCTTTAGCTCTTTTATACCGAATGTATATTTGAAATGATTTGTCAGAGCTTTTGTGAAATGCCGCAGCTTATGCTCTACCCTTAAGGGCCCCAGTAATAGGTGCATCAGCAGAAAGACTATGCTGGGTGCTCAAGGACTTAAATGGGTGTTTGTAACTGTGTGCTTCCATGCTGCCTTTACTCACTGTGAGCCTCAGCACAGGTGTTCTCAGGAGGGGGGATCCTGCAGAATTTAGAACATGACCTAAAAGTTCTAGCTAAGGGATTGAGTCAAAAAAGAATACATGATGGTTGTGGACTCAGGCCTAAACAAGACATGTACACCATTCCTTCTGAGGCTCAGGGAACATCACAGAAGAGGAGGAAGGAAACATTTAAGAGCCAGGAGAGAAGGCGAAGGGCTGTGGAAAGCCAGTCTCCAGAATCCACGTAACCAGTACAATCAGTAATTCACAACTGTGGTTATTCGCACTGAGCCAACACAAGACTGGCCCTATCAGGAATGATTCATGGAAGGGGGAAGGTCTCACAGGATCCAACCTGTGACTGCTGAGCTATTGGCTACTGAGAGATTCTGAGGAAAGGGAAGTCTTGGTCCTTAGTTGAGTATCCACTGCTGAGCCCACCAGTCACGTGGATAGCTGTAGTTAAACCCAGTAGGTCAAACTGAAATGAATAGACATGACCATGAGGGAGGGGGCTTTGGGGAGCAGAGGGGGTTTATAGGATTACGGGGAGATGGGAGAGGATGCTGGAATGAAAGTGGTCTCTATGCATTGTATATGTGTGTGAAATTGTCTAAAAATCAAATTTAATTCATTAGAAAAGGAACATGTGTTCAAATATAAGCCCACAGCCTCTAAGAAAACTGGTTTTATCTAGATACATTGTATTTCACCAGGACCAGTTACCTGTCAGATAGCTAATTTCTTTAAGTGGCTTGTGAAATGGCAGCAATAAAAGGAGCAACTGGCCAGTTTCCATGAAGTTCCTGAAAGCATAAATCTTGATGACCTAATAAATGTGTTTGTAGAAAAATGACCCAATGAAGCATTAGGACCTGTTAGCTCCAGCACTAATAGACTCTTCCATTACATGAAATGGCAGCAAAGTATTATTTCTCATAACTCATATTCGTATACCTCCATTAATATACCATAAGTAATAAAATGTTTTAAAAGAAAAATCTTTATATTTTAGCACACTTAATTGCAGTTTCCCTCTCCACCTCCTGCATCTTAAAGATGTCTACAATTCCCAAATTTTGCACTGGGTCCTGCAAATTACAATGCCTGCTGTGCAGAGTTCATCATCTAGAATGTGGCCTCCTGCAGCTGCACATTTCTCTTAAACTTAAAGAAAATGATATTTTAAAAGCTGAAAACCTACTACAAATATAAAGTCAGACTTGATCTTTGTAGTGGGGATTTTATCAGGGTCTTAAAGAGATGTCAGCCCATGCTTTAGGACCCTGTCCCATGCTGTGAAGAAGATGGCTGGGGCCAGAAGGTGGAGCCAGATTTGCCTAATGCCACCATCTTGCCCCAGGTTAGGTTAGGAATGTGTGTGGCATGTCTGATTGACACAGAGTGCAGGAGCATTGCTGGCACTCAAGGGGGCAGGCAGTCCTTCCCTATCACTTCCAGGGACAGGCAGTGATCCTGCTGGGAAGCCCACTGTCTCCTGCTCAGTGTCCAGCAGCATCACTGTGCATTGTTCAGTGGCTTTTGCAGGTCCTCAAGGCAGACCTCTCTCATGTTGATCACTTACAGACCAGTAGGTAGGAAAAACAGAAGCCTGCCACCCATTGTTAGTTGTTATTCCAAGGCCTTGGAAAGCTGACCATGTAAGACAACTCTCATACGTGATGCCCACCTCCCCCAGGAAATCCAGGAAGCAGCCACCCTGGGTTCATACCCCAGGAGTGACATGATGCTATTGGGAAATGCCAGAGGACACTGTCCTGCGAGGGACTGGGATAGAGCACACCAGCTATCCTGCCTCATTCATCCCCATCCCAAGGTCCTTCTTTCTCATCATATTGTGCTGTGCTCAGGAGGACAAAGGAGAGAGCTGAGTCTGTCCAAGGACACCCTGAAAACATCCTGTCTCAGCCCTCTCTGACGCTCAGCAGACCCACCTAGTGGACATGTCCAGGAAGACCCCCAGTGCAGACTTGGCATGGGGACAAACCTGCCATTAGCTTGGCAGTGTCAATCAAGAAAATCACTTTTCACTCCTAGCCAAGTAGATCTTCCCTACTGCTGAAGCTTGTGCAAGATGAAGTCCTGACCGGTGTCCTTTGATGCCATCCCATTATAATTTATTGTGTTTACAGAGCACAGAAATATCTTCCATTAACCTACGACCTCCAGCTCTATGGCTACAAATGTCAGCTCTGCCCAGGATGCTCCTTTCTGTGCTGTCAGCTGCATCTGGGATCTTCATGGGTAAAGCTGTTTATTATTCTGCTATTTCTGTTCAATTGATAAAGCAGGGCTGCTCTCACACTATTGTCTGTAAAGCTGGGAATAGCGTGATAAGGCAGCGGGCCTTGCTGAGGGAGCTGCTTCTACCCGAGTGTCGTGGCCTCCTATAATTATGACATTTCCTACTTGTAAACATTTCCTGTAGAGTTATAGATATTGTTCCAATCTTTGAACAGGTGAGCAAAAACAAAATAAAAAGATGTAGGAAATATGTATGAAATCAAAAGTTCTTTTTCCTTCAACATGGGGAATTATTCTAGGTTATTAAACTTGTCATGAATATATAATTTATTCTAAAAACATCTTCCTTTCTTGCTCTCTCCAACAAGATACATTTTTCCCCCAATAAACTCAATGCACTTGGAAAAGTACCCAGATGGTTTAATTTCTTTGAAGAAGTGTATGTATCCAACATGATGTTCACAGCTGCCAGAAAATGTATTTCTCCATTGCAGCTACCACCTGATGTTCATCACACAAAACTGGAACAGGAAGTAGAGACAAACAGGAAGCAGTTTGCAGGGAAACCAAGACTGAGGCTGCGTTCTCCTGGAGAAAAGCAGCATCATCCAGCTGGTGTGTGGAAGCCTGCCATGAGTGACAAACCAGTGCAGCCGGGGGGGGGGGGGGGGGGGGGGGGGGGGGGGGTCCAGGGAGAGAGCAATCACGCCTTTGCATTGAGGATGTGCTGTTGCCTCTCAGCTTTCCGGCCTTTGAGATGCAATGCTGTCTCCCAGCACCTGCTGGAAGGTCTTAGAAAATCGAGGCTTGTCAGAGCTACCATGTTAACTTCTTAGTCACCAGCCCCAAGGATCAAAAGACCTTCATTTTCTGGTTAGTTGGCACAAAGTAATGTGCTTCACATAGAACTTAATGTAAAGGGGAAAACCAAGTCTACACAACAGTGCTGCCTTCAACTGCCTGAGCTTCACTTCAGAGCTTTCTGTGTCCCTGTGAGAGTGGGTTTGATCACATCTGGAGCCCCTGCTGTTTGACACGTCTGGATTTTTTCTGTCGTTCACTGAATTAGAACACAAAGTCTGTTCCAGAAACAACTGTGGCCTCAAGGAATCTATGTCCTGAAACTGCATCTCTAGGTCTTTCTCCTGACTGTCTTAGATTCACTCACACACCATTTATTGTACATGTGTAGAGAATACACTTCCGTGCTCCATTCCCTGGCACCAGCACTGGCTCAGTGCACACCAAGGAAGAGCCAGGAGATGGTCTCTAAGTATTTACTACTCAGGGAACTCGGAGATTGAGCACTGTCAGCCCACACTTAACTTCCAAGTAACTGAGGCAGAGAGATAAAGGAACTTTCTTACAGTAATTTACCTGGTGAGGGGTTAAGTTGGGATTTAAACCCAGGCCACAGGCTATATAATCCAAGCTAAGTAAGTTTTCTCAAGTCCTGTGTGTGTGTGTGTGTGGGGGGGTATTTTTATCTTCAAAAATGTGTATATTGAAAGAAATACAGTATTTAAATGTGTATTTAACAGATGAGAGACCTGGGCCCCAGGTCATCATGCCAACCAGTTATCCTGCTGATTATCATCAAGATCACCATCAATATCAATTAACATCATCAATGATGTCAGAAGACACCAGACTCCTTCCTCAAAGACAGTGTGCTAATCCTTCCTATCAACTGTGTTAACCTGAATATTGACAGCATTTTTACCAGCTTTTCAAGGTCTAGTTATAACCAGGTATAAGAAGGGAGGCAAGTGACTGTTACAGACTATCTAGGGCATAGCAGCCTAGGTGAAGAGCCCTGAAGTCAGGGAAGCCACACCAATTATAATGAGAGGTTGACATACCTGCTTTTTCTTTGGATGAAAATACTGTTTTTCTTTAGAAAAGTGTACTTTTAGTTAACAAAGAAAATTCTATCTATAGATATAGACACTCAATCTAAAATTTTGAGATATGAATATATTTTATAATTGCTAATTCAGCTATTTAGCATACCCATTCTGTAACCTATTCAGTATATTTAAGCACAGTATATTTTATTAGCTGTTGCTGCCACAAAGTAGACCCCTCATTTTAAGTTCTTGAAACATTATTTTTATGTGTGTGTGTGTGTGTGTGTGTGTGTGTGTGTGTGTGTGTGTGTCTGTCCACAGATCCAGAAGAGGGTGCTGGATACCCTGGAACTCCAGTTATAGGCAGTTGTAAACTGTCCCACTTCTGTGTGGGGAATCCGTTCAGGTCCTCCGGAAGAGCAGCAAACGTTCTTAACTGCTGACCTCTCTCCCCAGCCCCACATTAGATCTCTTAAAATCATTTGCTTTTCTGACTGTTTAAGTAAGGAACAGAAACTCCAGACTGCAACGGGTACTGAAGTGAGAATGACCATTAGCAAAAGGAAAAAATAACAAATGTTCATGAGTTTGTGAGGGGCCTCCTGCACAGTATGGTGGGAATGTAAATTAGAACTTCCTTAAGGAGTCTAAATTAGAACACCATTCCTCGCAAAACTAAAAACAGAGCCATCATATGATCTCTCAGTTCCAATACATATATATCCCGCTGAAATGAAGTCAGTATGCCATGTTTGTTACATAACAATTTGTAAAGAGTGAAGAAATGGACAGATCCTGTGTCCAACCAAAAGTTAATAAAGAAAAGGGGCATTCATAATAGTTAAATAACAGTCATAAAGAAAGAACGCCATCCTTTGTAACAATGCAGATGGAATTCAATGGAGATAATTATGTTAAGTAAAGTAAGCCCAGCCCAGAAAGACAAGTCACATGATCTGACTTATAAGTGGAATGCAGAGCTGGTCTTACAGAAGTTGAGAAGAGAAGAGTGGTCACCAATGACCAAGGAGAATGCAGGTGACAGTATAAAATTCATATATGTATCAAAACTTCACAGGGCACCACGGGCATTTGCATAATTTCCATGATCTTATGTTCTACCTAAACTAAGTTTAAGTTAATAAATAAAAATATGAAAACATTAAATGTAAACAATAAGAACACACTGTAATGGCATTTAATTTATTCTCCCATGGTCCTGAGCTCTTCTGGACCAACTCTGTTGGTTTGGAACTGGGTGGTTTTGAAGTGAGTCCTGGGAACTTCACATGTAATGACCATATTGACCTGCAGAGGCTTAGGTGACCACACACACAATGATATGCTGGATACTCCTGAGATGGCATGTCTTGTCAGGTGCAGACTCTCCAGTTTATACCATGACACCCTCTATGTTTGATTGTCCAAGATGGGAAAAAATTGGAGATATCCTCCCTCAAGACTTATTAATAATGCAGGGCATAACTGTGTAGCAAATGTCTCCATGTATGTATTTGCTAGCCTTCAACTATTTTATATATATATATATATATATATATATATATATATATATATATACACACACACACACATATATGTATGTGTGTATGTGTGTGTGTGTGTGTGTGTATATATATATATATAATGGCTTAGTATATATAAGAATTTGTGTCAAATCAGTGTGCTTTACATAAGAGATTTTCAATGTTCTCATGAATGAGTTTTACATATAGACAAAAATAAGCCTTGAGTTTGTTATCAGTGGAAGTTAAAAACATTAGATGACAGAGTAATCTAGACTATGTTCCACCTAAGTGTTTTGAAACAGAAGATTGATCCCTTATGAGGGATATCCGTGTGACAGTTTGGTATAGTTTGCAGAATATCTGTGATGTAATGCAGAATTTCTTGGTAAAAGTTATAAAAAAAAATGGAGTAGTCTAGCAATGAAAAGCTATACTAGACTAGAAAGTTTAATTCTTTTGAGACAAGTCCTCACTATGTAGTCCTAGCTGACCTGAGACTTGCTGGCCTCAAAATCACAGAGATCTACTTGCACCCATCTCCCAAGTGTTGATATTAAAGGTTTGCACCATCACAACCTGGCCCTTAATTTTATTTTTGAGTAAGCCTTGAATTACCATTGGTAGTTCGTCTTCTCATAGTTATAAATCTATGTTAGAAAGTAAGTATAAGAGGTATTGGAAAAAGAACAGTCTGATAGCAGCTTACGGATTCATGCAATATGCTCTGTCATATTACGCCTTCTATAAATAGAACCAACACAGGACTACAAATGAATGGATGTTGTTAGTAGACACAGAAAAGAATAAAATAGATGAAGATAAGAATGGAGGCACAGCTGAGAATACAGTCCACTATGAACAAATGAAATACGTAAGAGGAAAATAGACGACATTTCAACTCAGGGCCTGAAGAGTGGTCATTTTAACAATGAGAGAGAGCTAGATCCTGGGATTCAGTGTGGGAGAGAGAACTTTGGTTGGTGATAAATAGAGATGCAAAAGATGTCCAAGCAGAAAGAGCACAAATAACCCAATGTGTGTAAATGTCTGCAGAATGGAGTAGTGTTCAAGACAGCTCCAAGAATCTTCTGTGGATCGTCAGTCACTTTGGAGAAAGATCCTACACAAAAAGTGGAGAGTATATCATTATGGTTAATTTTTAAGAGTCTTAATTTTTAATTTTTAGAGGAGGAGGCTGACTGGGTTCTCCTTGCTTCTCTTTGGCACACTCACATGAATGACAGTACCTAATGAAGTTGAAGAAACATTAAGTTCAAGTCAGAGTATTTTTCAAGGCTGTTACTTGAGGCAGGAAGTGCTGGAAAGAAACTGAAATTCTCCTGTAAATCAAGGAAAGAAAGAAAAAGTCCCCGGAGGCCATCTTGAGTATGAAGGTATCCTAAGTAAACATGCTTTGGCCACTAGGTGAATATGGACGATAGCCAGTGTCTATCTCCGGCAAGTCCTTAGGGATCATCTTTTGATTCTAACTGACATGGGGGAGGAGGCAGTGACTGGGTGAATCTTGTTACATTAAATCTTTAAAGGCATCTATTGAGATACACAGATTCTGACTCACAGACTCCAGAAGGAAGAAATGGGTTATAGTTACTGTTAGGAAGGGAACATTAACTACAAACTTCAAATGGATGAGCCATCATATCTCACAATAAGACAACGTATCTACCTAGTGCTGCAATGGTGAATATTGATTGTCAGCTTGATAGGTTCTAGAATAACGTAGGAGATGAACCCTGGACATGTCTGTGAGGGGGTTTCTAGACTGGGTTTAACTTAGGAAGACACAATCTAGAGGTGTCACTATTGAATACAAACGAGAAAGTAAATTGAGAGCTGGCATTCGTCTGTCCGTCTGCAGATACAATATGCCAGCTACCTCAACCCCCTGCCACCATGACTTCGTAGCCATTTTGGGTAATGTCATTGAACTGTAATCCAAAAGAAACTCTTTTTGCTTTAATCTTGTTGTATTAATTATTTTTCTGTTGCTGAGATACAATATCATGACCCATAGCAATCTAAGGAAGAGTTATTTGTTTTGTGGTTCCATAGTGAGAGTACATAATGACAGGGAAGGCATGATGCAGGTAGGCATGCCAAAAGAGCCGGGAGCTGGTTGATCACATTTTCATCCATACATAGGAAACAGAAAAGACAGGAAGTGGGATGAGGCACTAAACTCTCAAGGTTGCCTCCAGTGACATATGTCCTCCAGCAAGGCTGCCCTTCCTGACCGTTTCATAACCCCTTCAACTATGCCGCCAACTGGGGACCAAGTGTTCAAAGACGTGTGCCTATGGGGGCCATTCTCATTCAAGCCTCCACACAAGTATTTTATCAGAGCAACGAGAAAAGCAACCAAGACAAATGCCACTGGAGTTTGTGTAGGAAAGCAAGCCTTTCCCTCAGATGAGGACACTCAGAAATGGGCTCAGAGGTTCATACAGAACACTCCTTGTTCATGTCCTTCTGGGTTCTAAGTCACACTGATTATGTGACACTGGATTATCTCAGTGTCAGCGTTCACTACATAAGTGTTCATTCAGCTGTCAGTACCCAATCCTCCCACTGGAAAAGTGACTAGCAATGAGCTCTTGGCTTCCTGACACAACTTGAATATTCTCCCTTTGAGGTGGAATGTAAGTCTAGAGGCTAAAGAGCTATCTCTGAATCATAATGCAAAAGAGATGCCTGTTCTTGAAAAGGCAGTGTCTCTTTTTTTTTTTTCTGGTTTTTAGTGACTCATCTTTTATTCCAGTTAATCATGGTACAAAGTGAGTCAAAAGAATTCCGGCTCAACATGAATAGCGTTATAAACCTAGGCAGGAGTTCAGAGGTTTTTACAAGAGATATCTGTAATTATTGCTTTGGCTGCCAGCAGCACAATAGAAGCCATAGCTCCAAAGAACCGGCATAGAATTCCTATTAGCCTTATGGAATATGCACAGATTCAATTCTAAAATTCAATTAATTCAAGGTTAAAGCCACATCCTCATTTGAAAAAATGGCAGTGTGAGAATTTCCATTATTTCTGTACTTCATTGAGCAATATATTGAACTATTAAGTGCTGTACTCAGTACTGTGTGATAGAACCTTTGAAGAGGCAGGAAAGTATAGTATTTTTGTTAAAACGTATCATTTTTAATAATAGGACTACTAAAGGTAAAATTTAAGTCATGTTGGAATGTTCAGAGAAGAAAATAAAAAAACCACTTAAAATTGTATCTCCAGAGGTAACTGCTGTGGATTGTTGGGCTGTTGTGCATTAGAACACAATGGCTGCATTCTCTTCCAATTCTTCTTGGGGGACCATATCATGGTGTGACTCTTTATCATGAAACAGAGAGAGGGGAGAGTGAAAGATGGAAAAATTATTTCATATTTTTTTGTTTAAAATTTGGTCATATTTTCAAGCACCTTTTAGGAGTTTCATTTTGAAAGATATTTTCAGGCATCATCTCACATTTTCATTTTGTTGTGGATTTATTTTTATCTGTCTGTCTGTTGTCTGTCTATCTATCTATTGAGACTGGGTCTAAGACAGCTCAGCTGCCTGGAACTCATTCTGTAGAGCACCCTGACTTCAGGTCATCCTTCACCATGTTCTGAGTGCTGAGATTATAAGTATGCACTTGATTCAGTTTGTATCCTGCCAGGGGTCAAGCACAGGCCCTCATGCCTGCTCGGTGGGCATCTACTAACCGAGCCCTAGTCCTGTTGTATCAGTTAAGGGGGAAGATTATGTGTGAGTGCTGGCTGCAGTGACATGGGTAGTGTTTTGTGACCTGTTGTGACAAAAGCAATTACAGCCCGCGTTCTTAGGACAGAGGGAAGTACTGCTAACAACAGTCCTTACCCTGCATGTTCATTCTCTAGAATTGTTCCTGGTACACAACTGCTCATTTGCAAACCTTCATCTCCATCTCTCATTTTCTCTGCCTCCAAACCCCAGGGAATTTCTGCCTCTGTTTATATCAGTTGGATATCAGACATGTTTTTATTGATTTTTTTTGAGAATTTCATGCAATGACATTTTCATCCCCTCTCCTACCTCCTCTCAGATCCCCAGATCTCTACACATCTAACTTCATATACTCTTTCTTACTTGGCTTATTTGTTTGTTTGTTTTAACTCATGGAGTCAAGTTAGCCTTGACTGACTACTCAGCATGGGGCCTGCCCTGGGGTGAGCCTTGAGAAGAGGGGGGTGTGATAATTGATACCCCATTTAGGGCTGAACACTCCAAAGTCTCTTATTTTCTGCATGCAGGTCAGTTGTGGGTCTCTGTGTTAATTGACGTCTTCTACAAGAAGAAGCTTCTCTGATGAGGGTTGAATAATGCGTTCATCTATGGGTATAGCAATAATTTGTTAGGAGTAATTTTATTGCTATTTCCATTTAGAATATTAATAGTAGGTTTTCCTCCCAGGGATCATGATATATCTAACTTCAGGTTCTTGGCCTCATTTACAGTGTCAGGAATGGGTTCCGTCTCATAGAATGGGCTTTATGTCTACTTCTAAAAAGCTGTTGGCTACTCCCATAACATTCATGCCACTATTGTACAGCATGCCAGACATGGTAAGATAAATTAGTCATGAAGTAAGGCAGATCTGTATCTTGTCCTCAGAGAACATGGAAAAGATGAAAAATTAAGCAAACAAAAATAGTATAAATGGTCATAAATAATAAACACATGGCCAGTGAGGAAATCTGGGGTTCTGGGGTGATAACAAGGAAGTTGGGAAGAGAACAGGGATGGTAGAGAGGGAAAAGAAACAGTAGAGATGGGCACAGCCCTTTCTCCAGTGCAGGACATCGGGCTGCAGTGGGACTGTGTCAGGGATTTGTTGATGAGCAGAGGGATGACATCATTGCTCTGCACAGGGAAAGGTCTGATTGTATCTTAGGGAGATAAGAAGACACAGCACACTAGATTTTGCATTCTAAAGGATGAGCACTTATATATTGGATGGTCTTCATAGACACTGCTGTCACTGCCTCCTGAAGGACCTCAGGTGGTTGTGTCTGCTAGGTAGGAATAAGAGTTGTTGTTTTGGCTATAGGCAAGGTCGGAGACCATCCCTCTGTGGATTTCTCTTTAGGGCATTTTATGATACAAATCTAAAGCACTGGTTGCTAACCAGTGAATTAGTGACCATCGTAAGATGGGCAAATAGACATATCCTGTCTGCCTCACAGACATTGGGATCACAGAACTGGTATGACAGTTCCATTCCAATGTGAGGTAGTTGGTGTCTTATGGAAGCATTGGTTTCCAAACAGCTGCTTTTTAAAACAGCCTCTGACTCTAGCTTGCCATGAATGGTTATTTTTAATAATGTAGAAACCAAGAAAGATTTTCCTTGGGCAAAATTTATTATCTGTTCCCTTCTTTAATAAGTCTTTGCTGTTATAGACGCTATTCAAATACATTGTTGAGAATAAGAAAGTAAAGACAAGAAAGATGGCTGAATAAATGTCATATTTCTGCCACACAGAAATTATCAATGTTAATGCCTTATAAATATTATAAGCATGTACACATGCATTTTCTCTCATCATCTCCTATCATATTTTCTATGGCTACCACTAAATGCTACAGAGAAATTCATAGAGAAGACAGTTAATTCCATTCCAGATTCTGAAGTCCAAGGTCGGTAGCCTGTATTTGATGAAGGCCTTCTTGTTTAGGACTCTCTGAAGGGTCCTGAGGTGACACAGAGCATGCTATGCTGTGTCATGGGAAGCACAGACAATATATTGAGGCAAACTATTGGTTATGACAAGCCCACATCAGGGCAGCATTCATGAAATAGATAAGTGACTGAGTCACCCAATCCTTTCTTAAATATTCCATACAGTCTCAGTTCTGGCTTTCTCACCGCAGAGACTCAACTGTGAAATGGGTTTCGGTGAGGATATTGAAGCCACAGTGAATATTTACAGATTTTCTGTGTATAAGAGGATGTCGCCTTCCTCTGCTCCTCTCTTTAGTCACTTTGAGCTCACCATTTGAAAATAAAATAAAATAGAACATCTTATTTAGAACCCACACTAATTTCCATGGTCTTCAATTATCTAAACATGATCATTTCTACCTGTTTTGCCCAAACATCCAAGTCAAGTTTGCACTTCTTCTGTGTATTAGTGTCAAGTGGATGGTTCTCCCTTTTTCTTTACCAGACAAGTTAAAGAAATCTCATTATCTACCTACCCTGGTGATGTGTCTTGTGGGTGCTTTGGGTGATCCCTGCCCTACTTGAGGTGGAGTGGAAGGCAGCTACTCCCCTTTCTAAAGCAAGAAATCCATGAAGTCTATTTAATAAGCAAAGGAATTTATTAGGGGGTAACTCACTACAGCACAGGTATTTATCATAGGGTCCAGGAAAACAAAGCTAGTCCCACGTTGATCTTCTTCCAAGATGCCTGGTCAGTCCCAGCATCTAAACCATGAGGGAGTGAAGAGAGTGGTGTATATGTACATTCTAGGTCTTAAGGGTCCAGAGCAGCCATGCCCCGGAGGCATGTACTTCAAGGTCACAGGCCAGTGTAGCAGTTACCTCACTAGGGGCAGTGCTTCAAGGTTATGCTACCCCCTACATCTTTCCTCTTTTACATTAGGTCTGTCCAGGGGGCCTTGGAGATCAAGTACTAGGAGCATCCTATGTGTTCCCTAGATGTGAACACAGTGACTTGATATCTGGGTTGGGATTGGGTACATTCCAGTGCAAGTCATTGGATGCTGCCTTGCAGAGTACAGAGGGACAAAATGAGAGTGACCTGCACTTCTACAGACTTTGTCCACACTGACGGCAGACTCTAAAAACAGAATAGACATGGAGATGTGAAGCAAAGGACATAGATGCTCATATCTTAGGTCATTTTCATTTCCATGAGAGGGGATTTTTAAACTGACACCCTTACAAAATCATTACTTGGTCATTTCAGACATGAATACAATGTATTTCCATCATAACCACCCTTGTTACCCACCTCCAGGCTGCCCTGGAGTCCCCCACCTCCAACTTTCTGTCATTATCTCCTCTTGGGGTTTTACCTTGAATTCCAAGTGCACATGTCACAGTGACACTAGCTAATATTTTCTTTACTTTACTGATCCTTCCCACCCCAATCCTGGGAATATAGTGGGACAAAGGTGGAAACAGCCTAGGAGAGGAAAAGAGCAAGTTGGCATGGACACCATGCTATTCTGGACTCTACCCTGGAGCCACCATGAAGGGAAGAGGCTCTGGGGAGAGGGATTTTCATCATTACAGTTTGGTTAGAAAGATGGTGAGGATTTATCTCTTCAAGAATTCACCACCTAAGGAATCTACTATCCTGAGTCCATTTCCTCAAGGATAGTAGGAGACATCTTAAACATACTGTGTGGCTATACTCTATTCCACTGTGCTATCTAAAGCACTAATTATAGACATGGTTATTCTAATGACCTAGAAAAACAATAGGAAAGTGGGAAGAGTTCCTGTGAGGCTCTTCTCACACGTGCGTTTCTCCCATGGGAAGCTCATCCTTGGAGAACGAGCAACTTACCCTATTAATTCTTATCATCATCATGTAAGGTAGTGTTTGCATAGGACCTGTTGGTTACAGAGCACATCATTTACCACGATCATTGTGTTTTGTACTATATCCTCTCTGTGTTTCCAAGTAACATCTGCCTTGCAAGGCTACCACAGCCTTTTTAATGTCGCATTTGTGCTGTCTTCATTGATGTGAATACTGGGATGGTATTTCTAACATTCCCAGCGAGATCTTTATTTTCAGAATCAGAGGGTAATCTATCTGGTCCTAGTAAGTGCATCACCAGGCAGCCTGGCCCATAGGTTTGAAGTCTTGTGGTCATCAGCCTAAGGAGAAAACAGGTCTTAAGGCTAAAGAACAAAGAAAGAAACACACAAAGCAAACAAATGTCAAGAAAGCTGTGCAGACTACAAGGTGCTTCATCAAAGGAAGGACCATGCCCTTCTGCTCAGATCTTCATCTTGTATTATGAGTACACGTTATGAGGACACTATGAGTGCACATTATGAGCACATTGTAAGTACACATTGTGAGTACATTATGAGCCCATTATGAGTACACGTTATGAGGACACTATGAGTGTACATTATAAGTACACATTGTGAGGATATAAAATAGAGAGGGGAAATACAAGGAATGCAAGTGATGGACAGATGCCAGTGAACACTGTTTTCATTGGAATCATAAAGTTTAACCTAGGATAAGGGGTCTACATGGAAGAGAGCAACATTTCATAATCATGCTTTGCTTCCTCACATAAATAAATGACGAGGCCACCCACGGTCAGCATAAGAAGCAGTTTAAGAAAAATGACTCACTATTCTTTCGTGACAAAGTCCCTGAGTGGAGAGTGGAGTGATGGTACAGGGTCAGGCTGTTACATGTCTCAGAAGAGTAAGTGCAGGACTCTTCACTGTGAAGAAGTGAATTCACTGCAGACAAGAGTCATTTCTTTAGCAACTCAGTCAGGAGGGGTGTGAGGCGAGAGCTGTTGAAGAATAGCATGTCTTTATTTGAAGACAGGCTGTTTAGAAGCTGGGAGATATGGCCTCCATATCTCTGTGGGAGCTTTTCAAAAGCCCTAATATTCAGAAGCTGTTCAGAGAGAGACAGCGCTTCTCTCCAGGAGGCTTGTGTGAATGCTTCGGAGAAGAAAGTCATTCTGGAGGCTGGGTGCTCATTGACATCAGGCCACAGCCTAACTTGACTGCTCCTTCTTGGCATACAAGTCTGGGTAGTTATCAGCCGGGAGTGCTCTTTCTTAGAGCTCATGGACATTGTTCCTAGAATCAGGTTTTTCATTTGCAAAAATTCCCATTGACCAAGACTGCAGTGTTATCTATGTAAGTTGTTACAAGGTACATACGGTTCATAGCACCAGAGGCTTATACCAAACATGACAACAACAGCATATCCAGTAGAGTTCGCTCCGAATGGTTATTCAGTATTTCCTGCAGTTTGTCACCAAGCCCAGCACTGAAGACCATTAAAACAATGGCTCATTCTTTCTGATCTTCAAAAGGTGTGTGTGTGTGCATGTGCACAGGTGAATTATGATTTACGTTCAAGTAATGATTTCATTATTCTATAATGAAAACCATCTTCTAAACAAAAAGTAGTAATTAAAAGAAATCCATTTAGAAAAATAATTAAGGTTGCATTTCAGGCCTCACTCCCGTAGTACAGAAGCAAGAAGCTGATGGTGTCTTCTTCCATCTTCCAGGGTTGAAGAGACAGCTCTCATTAGACTTTTGTTCAATAAGAACCACAGGTAGATTCTCCTTCTCAAAGACCATTGCAAAAATGTGCCCCCTCCCCAGTTCTTTGAAATATTGTTTTCATTTCAAGTGTTTTCTCGCTTCTCTTCCAAATAGCACAAGCCATTTAAACTAAAAGCCATGAAGCCATAGAATCCAAACTTTATTTCGGTGTTGCTCACTGTATGGTGACACTACATTGAGCTAGGTGACAGCTTTGAATTGCAGAGGACAGCAGGAGGGACAGGCTGCCTCTGGGGTGAGGTCATCAAATGGCATCACCATCCCTCTGGGATGCTTCTTCTGTAGTCTCGAAACCACATCGCTGGGAAGCAGAGAACTCCATGAGGAAACTCAGGGCCACAGAGAGGCAGATTATTTCCCAAGCAAGGGGATGTGCACCAAATAATGTCAGGTATCATTCACAGTGATAAGAAATGTATGGATTCATTTGCATGAAAGCATTGTCTATGTGTTATGCATTTTAGCTTAAAAAAAAAAAAGATCTGGCAGAGTACCTGCTGCCAGTGTGCTGGTGCATGGTATCTATCATTCAGGGGGCTGAGGCAGGAGGGTTTCACTTTTGAGGGCAGCTTGAGCCGTGTAACAATATCCCAGTCAGGTTCTTCTTTGTAAGAAGATCCTGTCTCAAACCAAACCAAACCAAAATCAGTCAAACAAGAACAAAACAGATGTGTAAGCCATTTTTTTCATCTTTCACAGTGAGATGATAGATACACAGATGACAGAGACCAATCAGGATATTTGAATCTATTGACAAATGAATATATGTTGTAAGAAAACACATTAAAACACCAGCATTTGTTGTCTGTAAGGAATTGGATAGTAAATGGATTTTGTTTTCCTATTCCCATCATCTGGGTTTTCTCGCTTCTCTTCCAAATAGCACAAGCCATTTAAACTAAAAGGCATGAAGCCATAGAATCCAAACTTTATTTCGGTGTTGCTCACTGTATGGTGTGGTTATCCATGTGCTCTAGAGAAGCTTGGTTCTCCAACATGATGTGATTCTGGTGATGGCCTCTCTCTGCTCTCTGATATCTATAATTGCCCTTTGTGGCTGCTGGTGTTGGGTGTGGAACTGCTAACCTGAACAAGGACTATATATATATGATACCCACATTTCTCTGTACCCGGGAGACTTTCTTTCCCATTTCCTTGAGATCTTAGCCATGACTGTTCAGAGCAGCACTGCTGAGAACCCCATGGGGATTTCCATTTTATACAGAGTTCAGAAAACACATTCTATACTTGTGCTTGCTCCATGACCCCTACAATCCTTGGTATTCATAGACAGAATCAGTAGTTCATGTGGTTCTTGGAAAAATGTTTGTCCTCCATTTCTGTAATAAGAGACCAGGGAAAATCAACTTCAATGGAAGGACAGCTGTTTTGGCTCCTGGGTTCAGAGGCTCCAGTCCACGGTGGCTCTGTTCATTGGTGATGAAGACATCATGGTAACAGTTCATGACAGAGGAGGCTTATAGTTCCCATAGTAGCCAAGGAGTAGATTAAAGATGAAAGAAGGGCCCCCTTCGAGGATGTGTTCCAGTGACCTAACCCATTATTCAGATTCTACCTTCTAAGAGTGGCACCACTTGTCAGTAGTGGTTCTGATGGCAATCAAGAACCAAACAGACATTTGTAGAACTTTCTGGATACAAAGTGTAAGAAAGAAAAGTAAACTGCAAAGGGCTTCCTACTTAGTCCTCCTACTGAAAGCAGGTTCATAGTGGAAGAAAGCTAGTTGCCCTCGTTAATCAACATCTGTCCTGATCCACGTGACCTCTCCATCTTCACCTGGAATCTGTGTAGACAGGAAAACCAGCTTTTCTTCTGGAGATGGGTGCCACACATCTCCATGGCCTATGTCACTTTAGGGAATCCATTCCTAAATGATGTTGATTTAGTTAAGTATCATCTGAAACATTTTTGTTTCATTTACATTGCCCTAATGGCTACTAAAAGAGAAGAATCTGCTGTCAGGTGGACCCCGGGCTCTCCCTGACACAGTTCCTGCAACTTCACTGGACCCCTCTTGTGATTAGACTCAAACTACCCATTACTTCTAGAAATTCTCTGTGTCAGCATAGCAAACACATGTTAAGATTGATGCAGAATGAGGAATTCAAATATAGAAACCATATCTATAAAATCCTCTTATCCATGAAAAGATAATTTAAAGAAATATATAAAACATACCTGCTGTGGAAATTATACTCAAGTAATTTGTCTGAACTAACGTAGAAGCCAGCATTTTGTAAATAATGTTCTTAAACTAATTGATAGGGTCTTTTTAAGTGTGGCAGATAAAATAAAGTTCGTAACATCTAGCCATCTGAACTTACAGATAAAGAGATCAGTTACCACACGCAGATCTGTGCCAACAGCAGAGCTAACAGCCATTGATGGAAACTTGCTGCAGATGCTGGAATCATTCAATAAAGAATAGAGTTAAATAGGAAGAATAAAACAGGAACTGGAAAAAATAAGCAATAAACAACACCCTAAGTGACTAGTTGTACTTAGTAACAAATCAGATGGAACCTCTTGGAACAAGCCTGAGGCAGCCAAGATGGAGGAACCATACACATGACCTGGGTGCTAGAACAGCCAGGCCTTGTGGGAGACTAGAAACACGCAGAGGCTGGGAAAGGGTACCAGAGAAGGAAAGGCAGATGTAACATTTCAAAGAAATAAAAGCACAAATTCACAACAGGCACCTTTGGATGTTGCATGGTCAGGGAGTCAACTGATAAGGGAGCATGAGCTATGGTAAGACCCTGTGAAGACTGCTTGCCTGACTGACAGAGCAATGGAAGCCGGAGAGAGGGGGGTCACCAGACGGCCACATTAAAACTGAGTGACATAAACTGTTATCCACATCTTAGGGCTGAAAACAAAAGATATTTTCCAACAAAAACCTTGTCTTAGTTATTGTTTAATTTTATGAAGAGACACCATGACCAAGGCCACTCTGAAAAAAAGATAGCATTTGATTGGGGCCTTGCTTACAGTTTGGGATACTTAGTCTATTATCTCCATGGGGGCAGACAGGCACAGGGCTGGAGCTGGAGCTGAGAGCTTGACACCCTGACCTAGAGACAGCAGGCAGAGAGTGAGAGATACCAGCCTGGGGTGGGCACTGAAATTTCAAAGCTAAATCCCCAGCTATGGACCTCCTCCAACTAGGACACGCCTCCTCCAACTAGGACACACCTCCTCCCACAAGGACACGCCTCCTCCCACAGGACACACCTCCTCCCACAGGACACGCCTCCTCCCACAGGACACGCCTCCTCCCACAGGACACGCCTCCTCCCACAGGACATGCCTCCTCCAAATAGGACACACCTCCTCTCACAAGGACACGCCTCCTCCCACAGGACACGCCTCCTCCAACTAGGACACACCTCTTCTCACAAGGACACACCTCCTCCCACAGGACACGCCTCCTCCAACTAGGACACACCTCCTCCCACAGGACATGCCTCCTCCAGCTGTCAGGAGGCTTAGGTGGTGGGCATTCAAAGTCATCCACAGCTACATGAAGAGTTTGAGGCCAGCCTGGGCTACATGATCCCCATTTCACACCCCGTGGCCCCTGCAAGAAGATACTGTGAGTAGAATTATGAAGGAAACCAAAAAAACTAGTAGAAAATGTCTGTGTGATAATCACTGAAAAACCAGAATATCCAGAGTATTAAAAATGAGTCTGTGGATCACAAAGCAAAGGTAAGTCCAATCGGTCACGCTGCTGAGAAAAACAAAAACAAGTAAAAATAAAATGCATAAGGAAAGTCATCAATTCTATTAGGAGTTCAGATAGAGAGCCAAGTTAAAACCACAGAAAGGACACACGTTTACTGGCCAAGCCCACAAATCTACCACCTTGCGACCTTATCTCTCTCCTCTGGGGAAGACAAGCTCATGTTCTTTCAGCTTGTTAAACACATGAAACCCTTGTTGAAATCATTGTTGGAGTAGTGGCCTGTATCCGGTTGAGCGAGCATGCTGGTGATAGACGCCTTCTCGATGCCGTGGCGTATCTATTAATTAGCTATGTTAATATGAGTTTTGATGAAGTATCATAATTCCCTTTTAACGAAGACTTGCCTTTAACAGAGTTATCAGGTTACTGGAAATTTTATAGCTATTGCTAATGGTGTTTTTCTAGTCATTAATTTTTCTATTTATTTTTATAGGAAGGCCGTGTGTGTGTGTGTGTGTGTGTGTGTGTGTGTGTGTGTGTGTGTGGTGTCTGTGTGTGTATGTGTATGTCTGGGGGAGTGTGTTGTGTGTGTATGTGGTGTGGTATATGTGTGTGTGGTATTTGTGTGAGCAAGGTCCCTCAGTTCACTCACAAATGATGAGTTTGCATGAGTTTTTCTGAATTTTTTTGTTTTGACTTCTATCCCGTCTTCTTAACCATAGCCCTTATAACTTTGCAGCTCAGAGACCACTGAACATCATGTCTGCTTTGTGAACAGCACCCCACATGCTGCTCCCCACAGACATCTGACCCTCCCGCTCACTGAGGACACCTCTTGCCTGTGTCTCACTGTCTGAGTCCTGATTGCCCATGTTACTCTCCTCTGTGGACTGTCTCCTTTTCCTTCAGTGAAAGATCAGAAAACAAAGCTCTGGGTGTCTCTAGAGGCAAGAGGTTTGTTCCCTCCCTCTGTCCCTGTGTCTCTTCTCCCTCTTTCCCTCACGTGTTCCCAGGTTCTCCACAGCTCGGAGACTGCTAGGATGAAGCAGGCTGAGTGGATTGACAGCCAGGAGCTCCAGGCCCCCCAGGCACTCTGTGATCCTTATGCCCAAAGCCTTTGTCCCTACTTGTTGAGGGCACAGGGGGTCCTGGTGCCCACAGATCACTAGGGAAACTAGGAATTTTAAACACACAGTGACCTCTTTTCAGTGGATGAGATAAAATATCCGTTTCTCCTGCCCAGAAGACTGGGAGTGTATTTTGTTAATGACCTGGTGACCTTTTTGCTATCTGTGGAGGCAGACCTCACCCAAATTCCCCAGAATGATTATCTAAGACTCTTCCCTAGACGATTACCCATCCTTAGGGGAGATGTCACGTGTACTTGGTGGCCTGCTTACCTCTGTGCTCTCAGTCAGAGACCACACTAGATTCTAGGCCTTTTAGCTACAGAACCCTCCCTCATGGTCACATGTCCTGTGTAAAGGAGTCTCTCTGATCACTCCTTAAGTTTGATCCTGCACCCAGAACTGAAATGGTTGTTGCCCTAGAAACCTTTTCCCAAACTGTGCTGTGTTTTACGTACACAGACAATGAACCGCCTAGCATCAGATTTCCAGAAATCTAATCAAGGTTGATGAAGTCCATCCATCTGCACAGGTTTTCATTCTCATCTCTTTGTAGTTCACCACCTGCATTGGTACCTGCAGGGCCCACCTCACCTACTGCCTTCCTCATGCCCACTTCCTGTCTCACTTGTCTCTTTGGGCACAGTGACTTCCCACGGGCCAACTTGGCTCTTTGCAAATCTAACCACCAATTATAAATGGCCAGCACACACTGTTGATTCTAATGATGTGGGAACAAGCTTGCCAGTGTGGAGATTTCCTGCCTGGGGCTGCACACTGGTCTTTCTATGCTCTGTCCTGTCAGCTTCCCTGGGGTTTCAGTGCCAAGCAGGCAGAGTGTGAGCATTCTCAAGGCATCCATTGAAATGTAAATGGACCTACACCACTGTTTCCCAAATTGAGAGGCACCCATACACAAATGTCCAATGCTAATGGGGTTCTGAAATGGAAAAAAAAAATTATTCCCAAGTTAAGTGGGTTTGGGAAACGCCACACAGCACTGGAGAATTATGAACAGTACACTAAAGACTCTGTGAGACTCTTTACTGAAGAATTCCTTTGTGTTGCACAGCCAGGACTTGGCAAGTTTATTTGGTCCCAGAGCCTCTTTGCTGATTAGAACTCACTAACACTTTGCTGGACATTTGCCTTCCATTTATCTGGAGTTGAGAGGCCCAAGGATTTGCTTTCTCATGGGTCCCCTAATCTTATACCTCAGTAGGCAAAGGAAGACTTGGGTGGGTAGTTTGTTTTATTCTTTTATTGTAATTCAGGGCCATTCGGTGATACAGGGGTGTTTGCTAGTGAGACTCAAGCTGTAAGTGTACCACCAAACCTCTGCAAGGTTCCTGGAAGTCCTAATCCCTGATAGAGCTTTACCTGTCCTCCGTTTAGCCTGGGCGGAGTCCTTACTCCTTACATCCGTTCTCTCTCAGCCCCCTGGATGACTCCAGAGCTCTAGGTTTGGGTACATCTATCTCATGGGTCTGTTTTTGTCTGTCCAGACTGTCATCACCTCATGTCTTCATGGAGCTGGTTTAACTTCAGTGGACAGACACAAGCGAAGTGCCCTTTGGTGTTTTATTTTTCTCTTTGCTTAGATATTGAAGGGACCGCCCAGAGAGTCCATTTACCTTATCCAGAGAAGTTTAACTTTTAATACTGAATTAAATGAAGTCCAGTGAGGTCTGGGTGTAGCTCAAGGATATCCAGAATGTCAGTCATAGAATTTATCTATTGCCCAAAATTTGGGTCAATCCATTTCTAATCTTGTGTCAAGAACTTTGTAGCAGATGAAACAAAATAAAAGAGAGCCCTATATAAGGGTGTTCAGGGCAGGGGTGGGGGAGCTAAACAGGGTGAAAGGAAGGAGCCAGGTTCCACCTTGAGGGCCTCTGCCTAACATCTCAAGTCTTCAGTTCTCTGTGGTTTAAATCCATCATGTTGGAAGGTTTAATTCTGGAGATTGGTATGCTTTGAGGATTGCAGTTTCTGAAAAATTATGCTGAAAGAGCCAAAAGAAGAAAACCAGTATATGTTGTCCTAATAACACACACACACACACACACACACACACACACACACACATACACACAGATCCACAGATCTCACATACACACACACACACACACACACACACACACACACACACACACACAGATCCACAGGTCACACACACACACAAAAACCACACACATACAAATCCACACATCACACACACATATAGACTCACACACACACACACACACACACACACACACACACACACAGACACACACACACTCACACAACACATGAAGCCTGCAGGGCATGGAGATAAAGCGACACATTTAAAAAGTATTTTTAAATATGCTTTTAAACTCTATATATGTGTACTATTCTTTAAAGGTTTATGGGTTTTATTTTTCACATACGTATGTCCCTGGAGACATGCATTTATAGCAGCAACAAGTGTTCTTAAGCACTGAGATATCTCTCCAGCTGCTAAAGGGACGTATTTTGGGAGTAAACTCAAATTAACAAAAGCAAGCTGAATGAGGTAGAAGGGTAGGACATAGAGGCATATATATAGTCTGTCTCTCTCTCTCTCTCTCTCTCTCTCTCTCTCTCTCTCTATATATATATATATATATATATATATATATATATATATATAGTCTCTCTCTCTCTCTCTCTATATATATATATAGTCTCTGTATCTATATATAAGAGATATAGAAAGTCTCTTTTGGCTCTAAGGGACAGTAGTGATACACCATTGCTACCCATTCCAAGAAACAAGACCTGTGGAGAAGGGAGAATGCCTAACAGGATATTGATGGTTCACTCACAATGGTGAGGAGTGAGGCCCTTGGACACTCTGTATACTTAATAATGTGGGATTGGAGTTCATATCTGAGCTGCCTGCTAAGAAGGAGCAGGGAGCCTGTAAAATCTGGGACCCCCACTGAGATCCTATATGCAGAGACACGGAGGAGTGCTGAGTGCCTATGATCAGCCAGGGTCCTCTACAGCACAAGGAAGTGGGCCAGATCCTCCTAAGAAATTACCTATGTATATGCAATCCTGTAAAGGACCCATGAGGTCCACTGCTGGCTGGAAATAGTGATAGATAGTGGCACACACTCAACTTGTCTTTCCTTTCTAGAATATTATTGAGACAGGATAGAAAGCTAGATAAAATTGTTTGAAACTTCAGGGCTGAGGTGGAGCAGGGATCTCAGCTGACAAAGTTCTTATCACATGAGCATAACCGTCTGAGTTTGGGTTCCCAGCATCCTTTATAAAAGCTAGTTGTGGTGACGTATGCCTGTAGCCACAGAGACAGCCAGACCTTTGTAACACACTCGTCATTCAGTCTGGTCAAGTTGGTGAACCTAGGGCTCAGTGAGAGACCCTGTCTGAAAAAAACAGGGTGGGAAACAACTGAGAAATAGACCTGATGCTATTCTGGCCTCTACATGGGTGCACAGGAACTGCTCGTTCTCATTCATTCTCTCTCTCTCTCTCTCTCTCTCTCTCTCTCTCTCTCTCTCTCTCTCTCTCTCTCTCTCTCTCTCAAGCATGAGATTTCTAGAATCTGAAACTTGAATTCCACTTGTTTCTTCCTCCAAACTATAAACTCCATATTTATGAGGACCTCATTCATGGTCCCTCATGAAGCTCTTTCCAATGCCTCCTGCAGAGTTAGAAACAAAGTATTTTCCACAATATTGTGCTAGGAAAATGGAATCCTTGTTTTGTGAGAAATCCCTGTATGCAGTATGTCACAAATAATTTTGATACCATCGAGAAGTCATGGTTTTATGTTCTGTGTTTCCCCTCGGGTCCATTTTTTACTTAACTTTTCTCAATGATACCTGGATAAAGATGCAACACTATTTTCTTTTCAGATTCCACAGCTTACATAATTGTTTGTTGATTTGTCGCCCTCTCTTAAATGCTTTGCTACTCTGGCACTTTTAAGAACAAAACAGAAGAAAATTTTATGATCTTGGGCAAGATAAATAGTTTTAAGGAGACAAAAAGCACAAATTATAATAAACAACCAATCAACTACCATTTGCTTTTGAAAATACATTTCTACAGGGATGAAAACTTGAGTCACAGATGAGAAAAGCTGTCTAATGTGCATTAGACAGATCGCTTACCTCCAGGATTTATAAAGAATTCTTTATAAGAAAGATTTATTTTCCTTTTAGTGGTGTGTGTGTGTGTGTGTGTGTGTGTGTGTGTGTGTGTGTGTGAAGTTGCCAGTGGAAGTCAGAAGAAGGCATCATATCTCTTAAAGCTGAAGTTAAAAAGTAGCTTTGAGTCTTCTCACATGGGTGAGAAACCAAACTTGGGTCCTCTGTACAGCAGTATGCGCTTGCTCTTAGTCACTGAGTTATGTCTCCAACTCCTATGAGTAACTCTTGCAATGGAATGACAGGACAAGCACTGAGAGGAAGAATTACTAGATGGCTCCATGGGGTAAGGGTTGCATAACTTCCACCTGTCTGACTAAATCTGTACATGTGGTAGAATTCCCTCCCACAAGCAGGGTATTCCTGTACAGACTTAGAGTCAATCTGAACAGGAGATTCTCCTGAGAGGAAGCTTATGTAGGAGCAGAAGGTACCCATAGCCTGGGAGAAGCAAACAGCTGTGTTTTAATAGATTACATAGCAAGATATGTGGCCAGTTTCTATTTTAGTGGCTCAGAGCAGGCTTGTCTAACATCCAGTCAGGAAAAGGAGCCTCAGCTCCATAGCCCCAGCGAGCTGCTCTCCTCTGATCACCTACATGGGCCTGGAACAAGAGGTCAGCACCTGGAGAGACCATGGTCCTGCAGCATCTTTATTTCATACAGTGCTGACCATGCTCATATTCTGAAGCCATGATGACAGGGACCTGACTTAAATAGGCATTGTTTTAAGCCGTTAAAATTGTGACAAATTTTACACAAGAAAATATAACTATACAATCTAGTTTTTAAAATATGTAACACATTATTTTGGCTTAGTGATTTACTACCAAAGAGTAGAGTGAAGCCAACAGATAGACAGTATCTTCACAGGAGAGAAAACAGGCTTATCCACATTTCCAGGACAGAAGGCTACTATCAGTGGCTGCTGACATTGCTTGGAAACATGATAGGATATTACCAGAAGGCTGCTCTCTGGTCTTAGACACCCAGAACACAGGATGTCCAACAGGTCATCTGACAAACCCGAATCTGTGGACACTGGAGTCTGCCCAGGTCCCAAATGACAAAGAAACAAAAGGTTTAGAAGTTTATGTACCAAAAAAAAACAAGCAAAATAGAACAAAACTATGGGGCCATGATGGCTTAATACACAACAAAAGACCCTCACCCTGGGGAAACCTGGTACAATTAGAACATAGTACCTATCTTTATTAATTGTAACATGCCACAGTTGAGTTTTCTAGATTTGGAAAGCATTGCATGTGAACATTAAGGAACACAGAGCAGGAGTATCTATCTGTCCATGTTCTGTTATCTTTGCAACCCTCTGTACATCTAAAGTTATTTCAAAGTCAGAAGATTGTTTAATGATGCATTCAAGTGTGTAAGTCCAAAATAAGTCCTGCCGTGGTAACAGAGGGAGGAGTTTGAAGGGCCAAGAAAGATAATAGACTTAAAATTAAAAAGCAAAACCTTTGCATGTAAATACGTTCCCTTGAGGAATAATCCACCTTTGTTTCTCTGTATTGAAACATTGAACCATCTCAGAGGCGCTTTGGTATGGCGCTCCTGTCCATCAGCTCTTCAGCGTGCTGAGTCTTCTCGGCCTGACTCTCAGTTCCCATGGTCATTGCTTTGCCATTTGGAGACACGTATTTTTTATATTAGCCAGTCTGTTTCCAGTGAAAATACCCTTTTAACAAAACTCTACAGAGTTAGACAACAGTGAAAGAAAACACAACTATTTCAGAAGACGTTTCATAAAAGAACATGTCTGCTTGGCAGAGAGCACTTGAGCATCTTTCAAAGAGCAATGAAATTTAAAACAAGATATCACCTCACACTCATGAGAATGGCTGGCACTAGAGACTGCCCATGTCACGTGTTGGCAGAAACAGAACATTGTGTACTTGTACATTGCTGGTGAGAATGGAGATGATGAAGCCACTTCAGAGATCTTACAGTTCTTTAAAAATGAACCATGTGCTCATCATACAGTCCAGCAACATGAGTCCAAACTTTTACACGAGAGAACTGAAGTTTACTTCACAAGGAAGACTTGTCCAAGAATGCATAGAACAGTTTGTCCAGAGTAACCAAAGAACTGGAAAGAACTCAAATGGCTGTTAATCGATACATCAATAAACAGCTTTGGCATATACAATAGAATGTGTATTCTGCAATACATATTAGCAAGGAATGGGCTAATGAAAGTAATTATACTGAGTGAAAGAATCCAGATCCAAAAGGCTTCTATATTACATAATCGATGCAGACATTTAGAAAATGCAAATCAGTCTGTAGTGAAACAAAATGAATTAGGGGTTCCTTAAGAGTGAGGCACAGATGGTACCTTGAACGATTACCAAGTAAGGAGGGGAACTTGGGAGAGAGAGGGAAATGTTTTTTATCTTAATTTGATAGTTTTATACTCTGTGTCTCTTAAAATCTATAGGAAGAGAAAAACCCTATGAAGGTTAGAACATACACTTTCTGTCTTACTCTGCTACCAGGGAGCAGTTGATTCTCCTCACTAGGACCTTGCAGAGAACAAGCACAATACAGAGGTCCTGTGGTCAGAAATGCATGTAATTAGGCAGCAGTCTGTACAGGCAATTGCTTTTAATGCATGTAGCTATTGTTTTAAAAATAAATAAAATATGTTTATTTCAAAGCGAATCTCTTTATAATAAAATCCTTAAAGTTTTAGGATTTTGTGTGAATATGAATTACATTTTTATGGACCATTTTCTTCTCACTTGGTGAGGTTGTGAACCTACTGATAGGCTTCTCCAGACCCTGCTATTATTAACAAAATGGCATGTACATCACTTAGGATGAGGGGGCAGGAAGGCTGGTGTGGTCACTCTTTTCTCAGATGTCTTTCATGATGCACAACTTGAAATAGAGAATGATTTTCAATCCCGTGAAATGTTTGTCTAACATCTTCCCTTCTACTCACCAACATCAAAGACATCAGTACAGTGCTTGAGAACAAGAAGGGAGGTGCTATGCTGGAGTTGACGGTGTAGTCTGAACAGAAGAAAGAGAACCCTATGGAGCCAGGGCATTCCAGGGGGCACAAACATGGGCTTGAGAATGTGGGTATCTAAGGGGCAGAAAGGATACATGCAAGCAAAAATCATGTACAAATTCATAGAAAAGACTTTAAATGAATTAAATTTAAATTTAAAACTAAAATACAATTGCTATTAGATTAGCAAGAATTTGTGCAAAGTGTTGACCATGGAAATGTTTGGCTATGATTGAAAGGAGAAAGCTGCTGGAAGGAATTGAAGACAGTGTTGGCTCATTTCTATAGTTTCCCCAAATTCAGTCATCAGAAAGAAGGCAAAATTACAGAAACATAATTTATACTTTGATAGTTTAAATCAACTAAACAAGTTCAAAAGATAATTAAATATTAAAAACCAAAGCTGAATATGATGTGGGTACCTATAATCCCATGACTTGGGAGGTAAAGGTTGGGAGCTCATGTGATCAAGCCAGCCAGTGAGTTCCAGGCCAGGCTGGGGCCACACTATGAGTCCTGGGCCAGCCTAGACTGGATGGCAAGACTCTGACTCAAGAGACAAAACCAAACAAACCTGGTCTGAACCAAGACTCAAACTTAAAGTTTTACTTTATGATTATGTCAGTCTTATACACTATTCCCAAACTGTGGTTGATATTACTTGTGTGGAATATAATGAAGACAGGTACTCATTTGGTAGTGTGGGACACAGAAGTAATATTGCTGGACATATTACAAAAATCAGTGAATTTCCACTTTATTAGATACTGCCTAAGCATTCTCCCGAGCAGGTAGAGCATTCACATCCTCATCATTGGATTCCTGATCATTTACATTTTAGAGAGTGCTTGGGGGTTTTGTTTCATTTAACAGTGCTGTTATTTTGCTAATTGCCATCCTGTGTTCTTTTAATTCTCATTAGTCAAGTGAGCAACGAGAACACTGTTCATTGACTATTTGGGGTTCTCTTCCGTGAGTGTCTAGCATTTCCACATTTTCTGTCAGGCAGTCTCTTGTCTTGCTGAATGTTAGGGCTCTTCATTTATTCTGCATATAGGGTCTTTGCTGAACAGACATACTGCAGGTAGGCAAGTTATTTTTTAGTGTGTGACTCAGTCCTTGCTTTGGGAATCTTTTGCTGAGCAATGATTTTTATTTTAACGTAAGCCCTAACTCAGTTTTTCCTGTTGTCCGATTTTTCCTCTTTGGCCATTTGTGCCCTGCTTTTACGTTGTTTCCTCTTCCACACGTACAAGCATGTTGCCCATCTAGAGTATTTTTGCAGGAGTTGCAGTGATTTTCTCTTTGCTTGCAATTGGGCCATCATTCTGCAACAGAATTCAATGTGTAGTTTGAGGAAGGGATTAAGACTCACCCCCCTTCCCCCGCCGGTGATACACGTGATACACAACAGCTTTGCTTTTAAACAATACTTCCCCTTTGCATTAGCCTCTCCTTTCTCTAAATTCATGTCTGAGCTATCTCTGGGTTTCAACTTAGACTGTACTGCCTGATTCATCTATCGTCATACCCAAGAAACAGCCTTACTCTGACTCTTGGCATCATGCATAGCCTGTAATGTATCAATGGACTTGTTCATGTCCGTTCAGATTCATCTCTGATCCTGTGGTGCTTTGTGTTTTGTGTCACTTCTGAGTCAGCAGAGGGGGCTTCTGAAAGCTACCCTGTGTGAGCTCTGGCCATTGTTTTCCTTTGAGCTTCCCAGCTTTCCTGGTCGTCTTGTCTCCTCCTCCTCCTCCTCCTCCTCCTCCTCCTCCTCCTCCTCCTCCTCCTCCCTCCCCTTCCTCTTCCTCCTCCTCCTCTTCTTCTTTCTTTCTTTTTCCAACACCAAAAGTCATTTTTGATCAGCTTCATGCGACTCTCCCCTCTGGTGTGAAGACTGACATCCAGCCAAATACTCAGTGAGGACAGAGCACTTATAGATGGCTCTGTCTGTGTGACCCCCTCCTCCCTGAAATGAGGCTCCCTGGTTCTAGGTGAATGAACCTTCTCAAAACGCTCATGCATTTGCACCCCTCTCCTGAAGTGTTCTAGAAGGACTTTGTAAAGACTGAATCAGCAGCATTGCTCCATCAGCAGTTTCTTTTCTTGCAAGGATCATTAAACATTCTGTTTTCTTTTCTTTTTCAGTCTATTCTTTGAGAATTCAATATAGTACATTGTTTTAACATAGTTTTCCATCAACTCCTTCCAGATTCTCCATGCACCCTTGGTTTGCAAGTATTTTATTGAGAATTTTGCATTTATGTTCCAAAGGGAAATTGGTCTATAATTTTATTCATTTTTATGTGTGGCTATGTTATGAAGGTAATAGTGACTTTAAAAAAAATAATTTAGAAATGTTCTTTCAGTTCTTTTTTGGGAGAATAATTTCAAGAGTGTTGATGTTAGTTCTTCTTTGAAGTTCTAGTAGAATTTTGCACTTTATCCATCTGTCTCTATGGTATTATAACTTTTTTAAAGTTGGGAAATTTTTTATTGTTGCCTTTATTTCACTAGGGGTTATGGGTCTGTTTAAATTGTTTATTTCATCTTGATTTAACTTTAGTTGGTCTTATATGTCAAGAAATTCATCCATTTCTTTTTAGGTCTTCCAGTTTGGTGGAATATAGATTTTTGAAGTATGTCCTTAAAATTGTCTGAATTTCCTTGGTATCTGTTGTAATGTCTCCCTTTTCATCTCAGATTGTATTGATTTGCATCCCTTCTCTCTCTTCTTTTTGGCTAACGAGGTTTGTCAATCTTGTTGATTCTTTTTCCCTAAGAGCCAACTTTTCATTTCATATATTATTTGTATAGTTTCTTTTATTTCATTAATTTCAGCCCTAAATTTGATTATTTCTTCCCATCTACACTTTTTTGGATGTTGTTTCTTCTTGTGTTACTAATGTTTTCAAGTGTATCAAGTTACTGATATAAGGGCTCTCTAGTTTTTTGATAGTGCTATGATCTTTCCTCTTAGAACCGTCTTTGTTGTGTCCTATAGATTTGGATATGTTGCGTTTTCATTTTCACTCAATTCCAGAAAGTTTGTAATTTCCTTCTTGATTTTTACCTCTATCCAGTTTTCACTCAGTAATGAGTTATTTAGCTTCTACAAGTTTGTGTACTTCCTGCTGTTTTTATTCTCGTTGAAATCCAGCTTTAATACCTGCTGGTCAGATATGATGCAGGGTGTTATTTCAATTTTCCTATATTTGTTGAGACTTGCTTTGTGTCTTAACATGTGGTCAATTTTGGAGAAAGTTCCATGGGCTGCTAAGAAGAAAGTGTATTTTTTAATGTTGTGTAAAAAGTTGTGTAGAGGTATGTTAGGTCCATTTGATTTATGCCATTTTTTAACTTCAATGTCTCTGTTTAGTTTTTGTCTGAATAACTTACCTGTTGGTGAGTTTGGGTTACTGAAGTCACCCATTATCACTGTATTGGGGTCAATATGTGATTTAGCTGCAATAGTTTTTCTTTTACAAAGTTTGATGCTCTTGTGTTTAGCACACAAATGTTTAGAATTATAGTCTTCTTAGTGGATTTTTTCTTTAAGGAGTATATAGTGTCCTCCCCTATCTCTTCTGATTAGTTTTGGTTTGAATTCTATTTTGTCAGATAACAGAATAGATTTGCCTGGCTTGCTTCTTGGTTCCATTTACTTTGAATACCTCTTTACATCCATTTTCCCTCAGATAGCACCTGTCCTTAATGGGGAGGTATGTTTCTCCAGGACAGCAAAAAGATGAATTATGTTTTCTAATCTATTAGTCTATGTATTTTTATTGGAGAATTGAGACCATTAATAATTAAAGTTATTACTGAACAGGGTGTATGAGTTCCTGTTATTTTATTTATTTATTTTTTTGCATAATTACTGTTATATTTTTCCTCTTTTGAACAACCGCTCTTAGATTATTTATTCATTGTATCCTCCTGAGCTTCTTCAGACTGAATTTTTTTTTCCTCTTGGTGTCTTCTGTAGAGCTGTATTAGTCAAAACAAATTGCCTAAATTTGTTTTTATCATGAAATGTTTTTCTTTATTCTTCAATTATGATGGATAGTTTTTCTGGGTATAGCAGTCTGGACTGGCATCTGTGGTCTTTGTGAAGCTGTAGAACATCAGTCCAGGTTCTTCTGGTTTTTCAGAGTCTCTGATGAAAAGTTCAGTGTTATTGTAATGGGTCTGCCTTTGCAGGTGACTTGGTCTTTCCCCCTTATATTGTTTGATACCCCTTTCATTGCTTTGTATATTTCATGTTTTGATTATTATGTTTTATGAGAGATTTCTTTTCTGGTCCTACCTATGAGGTGTTCTGCATGCCTCTTGAAATCAGTAGACATCTCTTCCCTTTAGATTGAGCAAATTTTCTTCCATGATTTTTTAAAAATATTTTCTGTGCCTTTGACTTGGGTTTTTTCCCCTCCTCCCTCTATACCTATTATTCATAGATTTGGTATTTTCACAGTGTCCTAGATTTCCTGGATTTACCTAGATTTTTTCAGATTCGATATTTTCTTTGGCTGAGTTGTTCATTTCTCTGACCATGTCTTCAGGACCTGAACTTCTTCTTTCTCTTCATTTAATCTGCTGGTGAGACAGTCCCCTAAGCCTTATCTTTTACTTCCTGAATTTTTCATTCTGAGTTTTATTCCAGTTTGTCTTTTCCTTTGCTCTTCTGTTTCTTGGTTATATATATATTTTATATCTTGAATAGCTTTCTGTGTTTTCAGTCTTCATTCAGGCATTCATTCATATATATCCCTGAGCATCTTCATGACTGCTATTTTGAAGTTTTTGTTTTGTGCTTCAGGTAAGTTGCTTTTTTCTTGGAATATTCCAAGGGTAGTGCTGGTTTCTTAAAGGAGGTATATTGTCCTTGTTTTCATATTTGTGTTTTGTGCTGGAATCTAGGCATCTGGAGTTATGATGTTTTTGGTATTTCTTCATGTCTGGTCTCACCTTTGTTGGGTGGGTGTTCATTCCTTTGCCTGCTTTGGTTGATCTAGTTTTTCAGGTTGTGGGCCAGCTGAAAGATGCTTGGTTTTCAATCTTTAGGCACTCTGACTCAAGGTTCAAACTCCAACTGGTCTTAATGCGATGTTTTAGTTGGTACTCTGTGCAACGGGTCAGGGTCAGGTGGGTGATAAGCTAACACAAGGGAAAAGGGAATTGACTCTGAAGGTTTTTAAAGTACAGTTAGTCATCCAATTTCTTGGAGGGCACTGGATGCGGACCTAAGGCTGTCCTGTGTGGCAGTGATTCACAGTGGAATAGAGGTGGGCTGGGAGAATGAACTGAGGCTGGCAGTGGCTGCTCTAGAGAGTCCTTGGGGAGAGCAGAATGGAGGGAATGATGACAGCACAGGGATTCTACCTGGACTCCCCCGCCCCGAAGTGTGGAAGTTGTGGGGTCTCTGGAAGAGAGTGGATCACTCTAACACTTCCTAGTAAGATCAGTCTATTAGAAATATTTCTTTAGCCATGCAATCTCTAGACCATTCTGTGTGATTACTGATGTGTACAACATCGTTTGAAGAAGTAGGTATTTGGCTGGAACAGGTTATCCTGAAACAAACAAACATATTTGTTATTCCTTTTTTCTGCACAAATAGACATTTAATGTAGCATTGAGTAAAAAGCAATATACTCTTAAAGATCTTAGTTATAACTGCAGCTCCTCCATATATCAGTACATCTACCACACATCTGTTGTGCTTGAGTGTGGCAAGGATTGTACAACAAATGTATATTCATTTTTCAGTCTACACTAAGTCAAAATATAATATTCAAGGGATTTTACTAAGCATTTAATTGGATGATAATCAAAGAGTGCAGTGTTGGAACCATGTGAACAGACATGCTTTCTGTATTTTTAAGACTTTCTTGAACAGTTAAGAAAATTTGTTTTTCACATTTCAGTTACTAACTTGACTAAGCAGTACCTCATGATGACAGCAATCACATTTCTGATACTTTAACTGGGCCACAGCTTTCATACATGTCTAAATTGTGTGCAGCAATAAGACACTGACGGCACCCCTTCCTAGCTGCCCTTGGTAGAACCAGTCATACATGGAGGTATTGTTTGCAATATAGACATTCAACACTGAGGCTCACAGCTCCAAACTGCACTGTGAAAACATTAATACAGCCTGCCATTTCCAAGGGAAATACTTTTGTGAGGCTCATTAATTTAATTGGTCCCTGCCATCTAGTTAAAACAGAGAAAAGAAGAACATTTTCTGACAAAACCAAAGATGGTTAAAAGTCCCATTAGAGTGTGCAGCACTTTAGACATTTTTGTGTCAGGGAGGAAATTGAATTCAGCATTTTGAGCCACCTGCCTCTCCCTCCCTACTCATCTCTCATACAGTGAATCATGGAATTTCTTACGGAGAAGGAGTTGAGGCTCTTAAATATTAAGAGCTCCCACTAATGAATCTCTTCCACTTAATTGCATGTAAATGTATTTTATCTATTGAGAATAACTGTGGTTTGCACCAATTTGCTGTGAATCTCTTTCTAACATTCCACCAAGCTCCAAGTCTGGGACTCAATAAGGTTTAATGTATGAGTATATTTCACTCCTGGTTCCCACTTGGGACCACATGCTCTTTGGAATTGTCTGTCAGGAGGCTGCCTTATGGTTTATTTGGCACTTGGCTCTGTGGAAAAAGAGTGAGCCAGGATGGGTGCTTGCCATGCATTGTTGAAGACAAACTACCCCCCCAAGGAAATCTATGGACCGGCTCTTTTACTCTTAGGAACTGTCTTTGCAAGACCAAGCTTTCCTTTTAGGATTCAGGCACTTCTGTGCCTGAATGCATTTATTATGAGTCTTCTATTCTGATTCTGAATCATGATCCTTCCAATTTTTAAATAAAACAACAACCTTACTGCCTGGAGCGGGGGTCAGCACAGTGCAATACAGCCTCCATCCATGTTCTGATTTATAGCTGTTTGCAGAGCCTGGGAGCTAAGTGAGCTTTTACATGGTGATGTAGTTGGTAAAAAACAAATCGAAGGAAGAACAAGTTATTACACACGCAAATGTAGGAAATACAAACCTCTGTGTCTGTGAGCAACCTTCTGTCAGTGCTCAGCAAGGTTTATTTCTTTAGGTCTTGTTTGTCACTCTGTCCATGCTGTCATGGTGGAGTAGCTGTGACAGACTGCAAGCCTCACAGTGTAGTTCCAGCAGGCCCTTTCCTGACAAGCTCTTGTGGACCTTGACCTGGAACATTACTAGCTACTTGGAATGAGTTCCAGGCTCCGGGCAAGTAGCAGAGATAGTAGCTGTTCATTGTGAAGGAGTAATCATTCCAAGTAAGATTACAGGGGGAAATAATGAAGTCCCACCTAGAGTTAGAGTTTTTCAAAGCCTCTGCAAGTACCTCTCGGCCCCTGCTTCTTTCTCCTTTGGCTTTCACAGAGCTGTTTATGGTTCACTGACTGCAATGTTCGTTTAGTACCTAACATATATGCTGATTGTGACTGACTGATGACTGTCAGTGTTTTATTTAATCCATCCATAAAATCAAGTCTTTGAATAAGTGATGTCTCTCTCTTCTTGTTCTGATTCTATTATTAACCGTGAAAAGCAGCTGTTGGAGCTTGAGCCATGGCTTAGTGTGTTCTAGAGGAAGCTCCACCTCAACTCCCCTCCCCCCTCTTTCTCTCTCCTCAAACTCACCCCTTTAAAACCCACCAAAAGCCAGCCCCTCCCTGGGGCTGCTCAAGACCATGCCTCCAGGGTACTTAAGGCTTGGTAGCCATATTTGCCATGTGACCCTTCCTCTGTGACCCTTTTGTGACTCTTCCTCTTATGACTCTTCCCTGCCTTCCCAAGAGTCACCCAGGATTGCTTTGCTCATTAAACCTGGGTTTATTAATTCAGTTTGATTGGCTTATTACATCAGCAGTGGTGGAAACCCAGCAACCAGTGATTTAAAACTTATCATAGTGGTTAAGAATATGGGCTGCTCTTCCAGAGGACACAAGTTCAGTTCTCAGCACCCATGTCAGGAAGCTCAGAACTGTTTGCCCTATAACTCTAGAAGATCTGAATCCCTCTTCTGGTTTCTCAGGGTCCTTGCACTCACATGCACATTCTCACATAGGCATATGCACACACACACACACACACACACACACACACACACACACACACACACACACTACCACATATTATTAAGAGTAATAAGAACAAGATTTAAAAAAACAACTGAAAGGTCCAAGCTAGTTGCTAAATTCAAGTTACAAAGGGAATGTAGCTTTATCTCAATTAAGCATCTCATATTGTAATAACTTTATCTCTGAAATACTCCATCTGTGTCAAGCCAGCTGGGGCTCTTAACATGAACTGCTAGTCCAAAGAAAGCCCATCACCTTGAAGCCCAGCATCACTCACACCAGATCACCCAGAGTTCATTAGCTGGTCTTTTGCTCCCCCCCAGAGACTTCTCCTGAAGAGAATGGGTGACAAGTGATGCCATTGACCTTGTCCACACACAGGATCTGTTCCCTCCTTCTAGTAGGTCTAACTTTAAACTCCATCTTAGAAATTAGTTAAAACATATCAAACCTGCCAGATCGTTTTTGGTTACTGGCCCCTGTCAAGGCTCCTTGGAACTCTTGTAAGTCACCTGAACAGCGTCTTTTGCATTGTCAATGTTTTTTTTTTCCCCCAAATGGAGATGCACACAATGTGGTTGGATTTCGGTTGTGCCTCGTTCCAGGCCACCTGTGGCTTGTTTTTGAAATGTGGTGAACAGCTGCTGCATTCGAAAAGGCCATCATTGAGTCACCATGTCATAAATTATCATCTGCAAGTTCCTCGGCTTTATTTATGGGGCTTTGCAAACATACCTGCGTGCTTAGTTATCAGTCTCTCTGCTGCGGCAAGAGGCCTTTCCACTGTAAATTTTCCAAACAGCGACTGTGCCTTTGTTGTTTGTCATCAAATGTTGGCTTAGTCATTCAACTGCTCCTGTGCTGATTAGCTCTGGAATTATAAGTTCCTCTTGAATTATTCAAATCCATCTTCTCCTCTGTTATAAAACTCACCAACTGTAGGGGATTTCAATGCAGTGTCAAAGTCTAGCTTCTGCCTTATGAGGACACCCTCTCTAACTCATGTGTTCTCTGTCTGCTGCAGGTGGATGATGCCTACATGGGAGCGTTCAGAGTGTGTGTGTATGTGTGAGTGTGTGAGTGTGTGTGTGTGTCCCTATGTCCATTCAGGGAATTGGAGGAGGAGGAGGATGTCCAATGTCCCATTCCATCTCTCATCACTCTGTTCCTTTAAGACAGGATTTCTCACTGCACCTGGAGATAGCATGGTAGCCAACAAAACCCAGTGATCCTCCCATCTCCACTCCACAGTGCTGAGATTACAAACCCCAGTGGTCCTCCTGCCTCCACTCCACAGTGCTGGGGTTACAAACCCCAGTGATCTTCCCATATACATCCACAGTGCTGGGGTTACAAACCCCAATGATCCTCCTGCCTCCACCCCACAGTGCTGGAGTGACAAACCCCAGTGATTCTCCTGCCTCCACCCCATAGTGCTGGAGTGACAAACCCCAGTGATCTTTCTACCTCTACCCCACAGTCCTGGGGTTGTAAACCCCAGTGATCCTTCTGCCTCCACCCCACAGTGCCGGGGTTACAAACCCCAATGGTCCTGCCTTCTCCACCCCACAGTGCTGGGTTTACAGGCACATGAAATCATGTCTGGCTCTTTACTTGGGTGCCAGGGATTTGCGGTCAGGTCTCATGTTTGTGCTGCTAGCGCTTGGCCCACTGAGAACACTCCCCATCTGAAACACTCTATTTTAAAATTTCTCTCTGGGAAAGCCAGTGGCACTGCCCTCCTGGATGAGCTCCTGAGAGTTTACTATCCTTACACCAAAGAAAACTGAGCCTTTCTGCTTACTTAGTTAAAGACAACATTTATTTTTCTTTTTTCACCCTGTACAAATAGTATTTGCAATGCTGCTGGAACAGCTCCCGGTATTTTTTTTTCTCAGTTAAATATCAAATGTAGAATCACTTTGCTGATGCTAGGTGCTTCTGTTGCCTTTACCTGAGGAACCCTTGGGCTTCATGGCCGCTGTAAGGAAATCTGCACACACAGACAACCTGTTTCTCCCCTGACTCTCTCTATGACGGAAGGCAAGGTTGCCTTGAACAACCCTATACCTGCTTCATGCTCTTCTTACTTTGTTTTCAGGTCCTGGGAATTTACTCAGAATCTTGGTTACCTCCCCCTGAAAACCTTTCTTCCCCATAGATGGCTCCTCTGTAAGTGGTCTGGAGAACAAACAGCTGTCCCAATTTTACAAGGTTTTTGTGGAGAACCTGAGTTCTCTCTGTGCCTCTTGGATTTAAAGTGGTGTGATAAAAAGCCTTGACAAAGAACTCAGGTTCAAATTTGTTGTAGCACTGAAATCCACCAGTTTGGCCCCGCTCCTCACTCCTTAGCTTTATTGTGGGGTTAGCAGGTATGGGAAGGAATTGACTTGAGCTGGTGTGCCTCGCTTGAGAGTTTTCATGATTCTTCCACTAAGATTTGGACCAAAGACACACACACACATACACACACACATACACACACACACACACACACACACACACACACACACACACGCAGATAGAGAGAGACACATCACATACAGGGAATCCCAGAGTTAAGAGGAGCATGACAACAGACCCCTTGCCAGTGAGAAGACAAAGGATCAACATTTTGGTAGAATGAAGGGAAAGTTCCAACAACCTGGGACTTGGTAGCACAAAAAAATAGTTCTTTAAAGCAAAGGAAAAAAATTTACCCAGATATACACAGCCAAGCCAATCCATCCTCAGCAAAATCACAATGTAAGGGCTGTGAACAGCAGTCATTTAAATGTCAAATATTAATATCCATCTGCACAAACAATGAGACCAGAAATAGCAGCTACTTAGATAGATATGTAAATTTGTCCTTATCATTTAAATAATTCAAAATATAACTGGATATTTAAATAAAAGCAATAATAATGTGAGCCGATTTAAGACAATTGCACAGAATGTGTTAGTGGCTGAGAGAGAAGATATGAAATATTCTGCACTGAGGTCCTCCCAGAGATGAGTTCTGTGACATTTTAGCTTCAATTTAACAGGTTAATATTGTGCATTAACCCTAATGAAAATATTCAACTAAGAAACAAAAATTGTAGCTAATAAAACAGTGAAGGGAATAAGGTGAAATCATAAAAATAGCCACTTAGAAGAAGATGGAAGGATCAAGACAAAGTCAAGAACAAACATGAGATACAGGAAGCCAGCAGTTGATGGGAACAGGAAACACAACAATATGCTTGTCCTGTCATATACACTGGCTCAAACTCCCCACTCATGACAGAAATTATACCCACCTGTGGCTGCAAGAACATCCTCGGGCAGCGTGAGCACAATTAAAGGTGAATGATAGGAAATATGTCGTGGTAAAGCTATGCCTAGTCAAAGGAGAGCTTGAGACAGGAAACTGGTCAGAACATGGCCAATGGCCAAGCAGAATTTTCTGGATGGAAAGAGTCCAGTTCATTACAAGGAGGCCAGGGCTCTGAGATCTCAGGTGTCTGACACATCTAACACTTTGACATTTGCAACAAAAACATTCAAGTTGATAAATCTGCTCAGAAATATCTCACAAAAATGGTGGCCCAAGTAGGTAGAAATCAGGAATAATACAGAAGACCCAGAAAGTACTTTCAACCTCACTTTCTGATTTTTATAGAATCCCCCTTTCAAAATGTACATAGTTACTAATATGAATCATATTGTGGAGAAGCTTAACTAAACTTACAGTAGATTTAGACTATGTTCTCTGATTGTGATTATATTAAAATAGAAATCAAGGCTGGAGTTCTGGAAACACATCAGGTATTTGGAAATGTAAATCTTACTTCCAAATGACCTATGATTAACTTAGAAATAAAAATAATGACCTGAGTGAAAATAAAAGTATAAAATACGTTTTGTTAGCAACAAAATCTTAGGGCAAACATTAAATTTACAACACTAAATATTATGTGTATTTTTTAAAAGAAGAGGAACTTCAAACCAATAACCTCAGCTTCTGTTTCATAATTCATAGAAAAGAGTAAACATGATATGAAGGGGAGGAAAAAATAATAAAGATCCAATGATGGATAAAATACAGAATGGGAAGCAACAGAGAAAAATCACTGGAGCCCACAGCTCATGTGTTGAGAATATCAATCAAATTCACACACCAGCCAGAGTGGTCAGGAAGAAAAAAAAGACACATTTTAGGAATGATAGAAGTATCCTTAACACACATTCTATAAACACCTAAGGGAGCTAATAAAGTATTAAAAGTAACTCATGCTAATAAATTAGTAAGCTCAGATGAAATGGCCAAATTCCTTAGAGTTTGCCCTTAACCAAATCTGATTTCAGAAGAAATATGTGAGATAGCACCGTGTCTATTAATAAAATTGAATTTGTAGTTTAATATCCTTCTCATTAAAATTCATAGTCCCCAATGATTTCATTGGTAAATTGTATGAACTATCTAAAGAGGTGATATCAATTTTGAACAAAATATTCCAGAAAGTTGATGAAGAAGAAATAGTTCAACATATCCTGTGCTAACACTGACCCCTGTGTGAGATCTGACTCCATGTGTAGGATTTAGACAGGGTTCCAAAACAACATTGCCTGTAATCAACATCCATATTGAACTGCCCAGAAATAGATCTCTCTCGAAATTTTTATTTGAGACAGTGGGGTATATGAATTATGGCCCACGTCTGTAGTCACTAGGCCAATCTAAGCCCCTACTATTTCACAGACAGTGGGGTATGGGAATTACAACCCCATGTCTGTAGTCACTGGGCTAATCCAAGCCCCCATCATTCCTCAGTGAAAATGACTTACTTTGCTTTTATCCAGTCTCTCTGAGGGACACCTGGTTTTGAACACCATGAAAAGGGAAAATTTTCTTTTGAGAGAGGAACAATTTATCTGCCTGGGGTCTCAGCTTTTGCATCAAAGAAATTAAGAAAATATTGATTCAGAAATTACTTTTCTCACACATACTCACTTTTGTGCCATGACTACAATTTCATACATATTGCCCTTATTCGTCAACCTTATAATCTAGCTGTCATTTAGTTATGAAGATCAAATAGTCTTATTAAAAGTAAAGTCTGAGATGAGTTCAATGTAATAATGTTTCCTTGAGCAAAGGAAAAAGCCCTAGGAGCATTTTAGGAATTCAGTGCGATGTGGTTCAGAATCTCCCACCCCAACTGTGTAGATTACATACACAGACTATGGAAACCAGCCGATTGATTGGCTAGAGTTGGTATTTGCCTATACTGTCATACTTTGGGAGTTTTCAGCCTCTGATTGGTTGGAAGCTCAGCTGCCAGGAAGGCTTAAGAATCAATTGCTCTTTACAGTCGTATGCTTTTAGGTGGCATTTGCTTCCACACAGGCTACTTCAGTCCCTATTATAGAAATTGCTCTAGTTGTAACTAGCTACTCAAATGTGGAGGCTGGCTCTGGGGAAATTGATTTTATTCAATGGTTTAATGTAAGACACAAATATATGTAAAGGAAAGATCAAGATGACCTTTCTCACCATATTTAAGGTTATGTTTGTAGGCTGGAAAGATGCCTTAATGGGTAAAGCACTTGCTGCACAATTGTGAGAACCTGAACATGGTCCCCAGAACACATGCTCATCTACAGTCCCAGAATATCTCTGGTGAGATGGTAATTAGAGACAGGAGATCCCCCAAAGCTTGAGGGCCAGCCAGCCTGGCACTCACAGTAATGAAGAGACCTTGTTTCAATCAAAGTGGAAGCCATATGACCACCACGTGTGCATGATGGCACATGTACACACACACACACACACACACACCATAGGGTTTTAAAATAAATACATTGATTTTGTTGATCTCAAAAATTCCAGGTAAAGTGGCCAATCAATAGATTTTTTTTTTTGACATCTGCCTAAGTGTGTGAGTCAAAGAAGGTGCCTCTGCTCTGCTCCTCCTCCTGAGGGGCTCACTAGGGTGCTAACACCTGCAACTTCCTGAAGTTTTCATCTTACCCATAGGAACAGAGCAGCTTTTGAGAACACATACTAGCTTTGTAATCAGCCCATTGTTGGGCAGCTTATGGGGTTGATTTTCCCTGTAGGAGAGTTTCTACATATGAGGTCACCTCTGTCTAAAGATGATGACACCTGAATTGAGAAACTTCATTTTAAAACAGGACATTCTTACACAAGTTGAACAGTACCTCATAAGAACACAGAGTGGCAAGCCCCTAATTTTTTCTTTTCCTTTCTCTTTTGGAAAGCTCTGTGATGTCACCTACAAAGTCCCACCTGCATTCCTAATATTCTGCCTTAGTTTCTTCAAAAACACTATGGAGATGACAGGAGTCCCCATCTCATGTGGGCTCTGCAGAGCGTAAACAAGATTGTTTAAATGAGATGCAAAAGGCAATGTTTCTGTTAGAGATGTCAAACATGGGGTGACCCTGTCATGGAGTGCCTCAGTGCTGCTCAGCTAGAAGAGATTACTAGCCTTAAAAAGTCCTTGAAAGCTAAGGTGATGAATTTAATATATGGATTTATCATGTTTCTGTAACTGCAAGAGTCCAGGCTTGACCTGAAGCCCCGTGGGATGGAAGTCACAGCACTGCTCTGTGGTCTCTCTGGTCCAGCATTTTGTCATCTTAAAAATAAATACACTCAGTTTCCAGAATCAGCCATTTGTTTTACTTCACTTTTAAGAAAATTCTTCATTTCTGTTTTATCTTTGGTTGGATATCGTGGTCAAAACATAATTATTTCTCTGAAAAAGTACGCATGAGTATATGTTCTGAATTTCAGAATGTTGCGTTTTATTATACCAATGACTTGACTAGTAAAAATCTCTCAGATTGCTGTTTATCCATCTTTTTGAGTATTGCTTATTAAAGGAGTTCATAGTCTCCCTAGACTATGTTGGGGCTCTTTGTACATGATTCCTGAAACCACAAGTTTCCCTTACAGATGAATATATTTTTATTGAGAATAGTTTTTTTTTATGTCTTTTGATACTTCTCTACAGCTTACATGAACTTCTTTTAATGTCTGACCACCTCATCAGTAATAGTTTCATATTCCTGTCACTTCACTTTCACATCAGTCCCTCCTTGCTGCCGACACAGTCGGTACTCTTTCGTGGAACATTTTGTTAGTTTTTCCTCTCTAAAGACTTTGCAACTCACTTGTATTATTCATTCACTGCTACTTATTTTTTCTTATGTTTTACTTTGGAGAGATTATTTTATTTTATTTACTTATTTTAGGTTTTGTATGTGGGTGTTTCACCTGCATGTATATCTGTGTGTCATGTGCATACATTGCCTGAAGAGGCCAGAAGGAAGTGCCAGAGCCTGTAGAACTGACGTTAGAGATAGTTGTAATCCATGGGTGGGTAATAGGAATCAAACCCAGGTCTTCTGGCAGAACACAGTGCTCTTTACCAATGATCCATCTTCTCCAGTCCCCCTTTTCTTATGTGGAACCTTGCCTTTTATAATTTATTGGAGACTGAAAGGATGTTTGATTCTTAATGTTTCCTAGGGACATTCTTTCAAGTTCCATGTTCTCTGTTTCCCTTTTCCTAATTTTTGTTCTTACACTAGTAATCTGTCTTAGCTAGGATTCTATTGCTGTGAAGGGACACCATGACCACAGCAACTCTTCCTAAGGAAGACTTTTAATTGTGGCTCATTTTCAGTTTCAGAGGTTTAGTCCATTATCATCTGGGTGGGACATGGTAGCACACAGGCAGACATGGTACTGGAGAAGGAGCAGAGAGTTCTGTGTCTTGATCCACAGGCAACAGGAAGTGAACTATGCCACTGGGCATAGGTAGAGCATAGAAGACCTCAAAGCCTACCCCCACAGTGACACACTTCTTCCAACAAGGACATACCTACTCCAGCAAAGCCACGTCTCCTAATAATGCCATTCCCTATGAGCTTATGGGAGCCAATTACATTCAAACTACCACATTCCACTCCCTGGTCCACATAAGTTTGTAACAATATTTTAATGCAAAACACATTTAGTTCAACTTCAAAAGTCTCCAGAGTCTATCACCATCTCAACAATGTTTTAAAGTCCAAAATTCAAAGTCTCTTCTGAGATTCATGCAATCTCTTAACAGTAATCTCTTATAAAACAAAAACAAAAACAAGCAAACAAAAAACCAGATCACATACTTCCAACATATAATGGCATAGGATATATATTACTTTTCCAAAACATAGGGAAAGGAGAACAGTGAGGAAATATTTGGAGCTGGGCAAGCTCCAAACTCTGCATCTCCTTGTCTGATGTCAAAACACTCTTCAGATCTTCAACTCCTTTCAGCTTTGTTTACTGTAGCACTCCTCTCTTTGGGGATGGTTCCACTCCCTGTTAGCAATTCTGCTTGGCAGGTATTCCACAGCTCTGGGATCTAAAACATGTTGGGTCTCCTAGGCAATCCAGGCTTCACCTTCACAGCTTCACACAATGACCTCTCTAGACCTCCATTCAGGGACACCTATGACACATGCCTGGCCTCAGCAACTTTCCGTAGTTGTGGAGGCAAATTCCATTGTCCTTTCTTCGATCCTTAACTCTAAAGCCAGAACCACATGGCCCAAAAGGCCAAGTTCTGCTGATTGCTGGGCCTGGAACATGGCCCCTCATTCAGTTACATCTTCACCATGTTTCTGTTTTAGGTGGTTTCCTTCACTGCCTAAGCTTGGCTGTTCTGGAACTTTTTCTGTAGACCAGGCTGGACTTAAACTCTGAGATCTGTCAGCCTCTGCCTAAGCTTTTCTTAAATCCTTTTCATAAGTTGGAAATTTAGCTGGGTGGGATCTTTTCCTGAACTCACTACTCCCTTATTACATTTCTTAATCTTTTAATCTCCTTGAACACAGGACTTAGCTGCACTCCACTTCCTGGTGCTCCTTATCTCCTCAAATTGTACATTTGGTATTTTTCCTTTCTCAGCTTGGTCCTTTTCATTATATATCTTCACTAGGGTTAACACTAATAACCACATGACAGAGTCTATACTAGGCTGTTTTGAGATTTCCTCTGCCAGCAGAATTAATCCAAATCTCTTCACTTTAGCCTCAGGCAGACTCTTCAGACAAGGGCAAAAAGCAGCACCAAAACATCACATGAACAATCTCTAGGTAACAAACTAAAATTCTTCTCCTCTAAAACCCCTTGAGGCAGGTCCCAACAGTTCAAATCTTCCACACTCCTACATATATGTCCAATTAAGCAGTTCTTGAAGTGTTGTACTGCTTTCGGAACCCAAACTACCAAAGTCCAAATTCCTTCAAACAAAAGCACAGCCAGACCTGTCACAGTAAGACCCAAGTCCCTGGTACCAGCTTCAGTCTTACTTAGGGATCCTATTGCTATGAAGAGACACCATGTCCACAGTAACTTTTATAAAGGAAAAACACTTTGTTGGCATGGCTTACAGTTTCAGGTTTAGTCCATTATCATCATGGTGAGACATGGTGGCATACAGGCAGACATGCTACTGAAGAAGGATCTGAGAGTTCTACATCTTGATCTGTAGGCAACAGGAAGTGAACTGTGTCACTAGGCATTGATTGAGCATAGCAGACCTCAAAGCCCACCCCCACAGTGACACACTTCCTCCAACAAAGCCACAACTCCTAATAGTGCCATTCTCTATGGGTTTATGGAAGCCAGTTACATTTAATTTACCACATTATCTTCCACATTCTATTTTATTAAAAAACACTCGTCTTAATGCTCTTTTCAAAGGGTGCTTGTGTTTCTTTGCATCTTGTGATAGACATGTGAAATGTTTGTTCTTCTGAGTTGGGCAGATTCAGTATCCCAGAAATTCCAAACATACGTCTTAAAACATTGGAAAGCTGTTCTATTCACAGTGGTAGGTAGTAGTATTTCCCCCGAATTTATATATTTCACATGAAACCTTTACTCTTACCATCTGCGACAAGTAACTACCAATGTTTTTCCTATTGTGGCATGCTCACTTTTTTTTTTTTTTGGTTGTTGTTGTTGCTTTGTGGAAAACTATTTATGAACACTTAAATCTAACTGGCTATAATTTTCCAGTCAGCTCTTCCAACAACAACAAAAAAAACCCCAATATTTAATTAAAAAAAAAGCATCTTATCTAATTTTTCATGTGAAATCGTATAAAGTGTGAGTTTTCCTGGAGACAGTCAACCTGCCTGGGCACCAAGCATGCTTCATACACACTTCACATTTCCTCACATGGAACGTTATAAAAGTTAACTGCCTAAGGGTTGAAATTTAATAAAATTAATAATGCTTTCTGCTCCAACAAGGAACTTGCTAAGTGGACCTGGCACGTCTTCCCACTGTGGTGGCCATGCATCATGCCACGCCTGTGCCTTGGGAAGGCTGTTCCTTGATTTGGCTCAGCCACCAGCAATTCATATGCTACTGCTTTGTTCAAATGTCAATACCTCAAAAAGGCAACTGATATCTCAATGTCGTTGTGAGAGTAATTCTGACTTCACAGAGATGTTCCCAGAGAATTCCAGGGGTCCGTGGCCTTTTGAGGAATTATCCCATAGGCTATGTAAGAAATAAATTCAAGCTTTATGGTTGGCTGCCCATGGGGTGAATTAACCACAGAGACAAAAGGCACCAACCTATTGATCTATCTTTTTGTGTTTTAATTGCTTCAACTCTTACGCTACTTTTAAAAATTATTCTTAAAACTCAATAAAAATCAGAAGAAAAATAACTGCTCTTACAGTCATCAACAATTTATTAGTGCTCTAAACAATTATATCCCAACTGTTGTGTTGTCTGTCTTAATGTAATCAAATTGCCAAGGTAATTATTGAATAATCATTGAACCTATGATTAGACAAATACTAAGGAATTTATGGTTAATGTTTTCAAGTTATGCACTTCCTACTTTAGGTAAATACCTCATTGATTTATATGATGAGGAATAAAATCAAGCAGTATAAAATTTAACTTGGAAAAATAAAAATCAAAATTATATCAGCATGTGAGTAAATATGCAGTTGGAGATCTCAACTTGGCAGTTCAGAAATATCCTTAAATTGCTTGCTATATAGATAAGTTAATGTGTTTCAACAAAGCAGGAAGCAAGGTTTCTTTTTTATTTCTTTGTTTGGTTTTTAAAGCTGTTCCCTAAAGTACCAGGTATATATCATTTTCCACAGCTAGTTCTGATTTTAGTGGGTTTTCTGAGCCATACAGTCACATGCCACACCAGCACACATATTCGACACCAATACTGTAACTGCCCACATTACAGGCAAAACCCTTTATGCCTTGAGTAGGTCAGCAACAGACTTTTAAGCTTATTTGATTTGAAGAAAACTGGATTGAATCTACTCTACATAAACTGATTAAATTTTAATTGCATTTACCATATTCCTTCTAGATTTGGTTTGGCATAATTAAACCAATTGAACCTTTAACACACTTACTCAAAGAAGGTGCCAAGGAAAAAAGAATTAAGGAAAACTATATTTTTCACTCACCCGATAGCATCTTGAGCTTTTTCTTTTCAACGAGATTAGGAACCACTGCAATTAATTGAGTGTAATTAAAAAGGAAAGCCATGTTGTTACTGTGGTCACTCAGCAAGTAGCATGATAGAAAGGGCGGGGGACGGCCACTGACAGGCTGTTAATGGGATGTTTTATGTCACTTATCTCTACAGATTCTCATCAGACTTAGGGGTCCAAGGCACAGCTGTGGACACAATGAAGTGTTCAAATGCTAATGAATATTCCATTAATATTAAAGAGGCATGGATTTAAAACTTATCTCCACCATGCAGTGAGAGGCAGCAATACTTTCTATAAAGCCCACAAAGATTGCCTCTCTGTGAGGCAGCCAGAAACGATTTTTAAGTAAAAAGTGCAAAGAAGTTGCCCTGACATTAGCTATAGGACACTCACACACAGGGTGTGCCCTGCTCCGGTTCTTAGCCTAGTGATTGTCACAAACTATGTTTCTAGAAGGAAATGTGGAGGCAAAAGGCAGATGCAGAGCCAGGGAGATGACTCAGAAAACTATCCTGAGTACTGGAGTTCAGATCCTAGTACTCACATGCTTGGTCAGGCCAGCAGAGTGGCCGGTCTATAGTCATAGCACTAGGAAGATGGAATCAGGGCATCCTGGACAAGCTATTTACATAGGCTAGGCTCATTGAAGAGAAAGATCCAGATTTGGTGAGAGGCCCTGTCTCATTACTCACTATATAAGGTAGAGTATGATGGAGGACACTATCCAAAATCAGCTCCTGGCCTGCACCCAGGTATATGTGGTGATATTTTATCTGCGTCCCCCAATAAAGTTTATCTGAGGATGAGAGGAAAAAGCCAGCCACTATATTAGGCATAGAAGTCAGGCAATGGTAGCACATGCCTTTAATCCTGTCATTCAGGAGGCAGGGATCTGTCTGGATCTCTGTGAGTTCAAGGCCACACTGGGAGCAGAGCCAGGTGTGGTGGCACATGCCTTAATTCCCAGCACTAGTTAACCATAAAGGTCTGGAGGTCTGTGTAGACAGACAGGAAGTGACAGAGCTGGGCAGGAAGAGGAAGTGATGTAGCTGGACAGAGAGAAGAAATGAGTTAGCAGAACAGAAAGGAATATAGGTATGGGTATACAGGAAGTAGGCCTCTTTGGAGACTGAAGGTCAGTGAGGTGAGGTTGGCTTGTGGCTTGTCCTATTCCTCTTTAACCCTAATTTCTGGCTCAGTGGTTTTTTGTTTGTTTGTTTTTGTTTTTGTTTTTTTTTTAATGAAACCTTTTAAGATTCATGTTACATGTATACGCACATGTGTGCACACCATCACACAGGTGCACTCGTTCATGAGGGAACATGCACACCACGTACACATACCTAAACAAATGAACAAATGTATAAAGGTGGGGGTGTATTCTTCTCTACATCTTGAGTTTTCTCCTTGAGGTTCTGTGAACTAAAACAGAACGAAAGACTAACATGAGATAAGCCAGCGGAAGTTTCTTAACATGGATGAGGTCAACTCTAAGAAACATCACATGTGAACTGAAAAGACAAGACAGAGAAAGGGTCCTGTGTCTTGGGTCAGTGACTTGTACTTATATCAAATGCTCATTTGGAGGGACACATTCTGTTTCCCTGTGAGTTTGCTTTTCATATTAACAGGTGTGTGTGTGTGTGTGTGTGTGTGTGTGTGTGTGTGTGTGTGACTAAGACTACTCCTTAACACCCAGCCCTCCAGAGAGCAGGCAATGGTGGGACATATCTAAGTCTGTCTTTCCTTGGCACACAGCCCTACTTAGAGAGCAGGTAAGGGTAGGGCATAGTTCTGTCTTTCAATTTGTCAATAGTAAATAAATTTACATAAAATGCGAAACTAGTGGAGTAGGGCTCAATGAAGAGTTTCACTTTCTCTCCTTTAAAAACTGGTAAATCTAAGATCAAGCTGCCTGTGTCTCTCCTAAGGGATTAATGTGGGAAGCCCCTGCGATATCACCAGGTACTCCAACATGCCACTAGCTTATCATGGAAGTTTAAAGAATGGAGAGTTGAGATTCATATGAAAGCATTTCCTGTGCTGATTGTTTGGGAATTTATAGATGTTGCCCAAGTGAAAACATCTCCAGCAACCTTCCAGCCTGCAAAGTCCAGAAGGAAAGCTGCCTTAGCCACACTGGCTTTTTCAGACAAATGGAGGCCCCTCTGTCTCCTGCCCTCTGCTGGTTCAAACTGCTCTTTCCTACTATCAAAAATCTGGAAACTTTTTCCCTGTATTAACAAAGTTTCTAAGTGAATGGAATTTCTCTGCTTTGAAAGGGTGACCATCACCAGCTGATATGGAGTCTAATGTTTTCTTATCACAGAAAATGCTGCTGTCTGTGTTGGCTACTACAGTAACATCCTTCTGTATTCTCTGAAGAATTCCATTTTAACCAAATCTTAAATACAAAAGATAGGAAAATATTGTTTGTGCACTAAAAGAAGGATAAGTCTCTCCACCTCCCATTCTTGACCCCCATGAACATACTTCGTGCTATTAAGACACCCAGATCTCCCCCTACAAGCCATTAAAATACAAACTGGACATGGCAGGATCATCACACACATGAACTTGCAGTAAGTGTGACAGTAGGCACATGATCAAGCCAGCCAAAATCCCAGTATGGACTGAGGGACTCATGAAGTCCCAGCCCTCTTTCAAGAGGCAGTTGATGGCTTCTGGGAGATGGAGAATTGGTTTTCTTCATGGATGCAGCCCCTGAATGGCTACCCATGCTCCTGGATAGAGAGTCTCCACACCCAGGTCATTCAGGCAGCACTGGATGTGCTCAGCAGGTGTTGAAACAAAAACAAGAGAGAGAAGGAAGATGGTGTGGAAAAGTAGTGGGGGGATAGGGATCATTGGAAAGGAAGCAGCTGGGTGAAGATTTGATCAAAACACATATGCTTATATGAACATTAAATACAACATTTCCATGTATGTATGTGTACTGCATGCATGCCTGGTGCCCAGAGAGGTCAGAAGAGGGTATTGGATCCCCTAGAACTGGAGTTACAGACAGTTGTAAGTCACCTGACAAGGGTTCTGGGAATTAAACTAGGGTCTGAGAACAACAAATTGCTCTTAACCACAGAGCCATGTTAGAGTTGGGCACCTTTGTGAAAGGGCTTGCCTGTTAGTTAACACGTTTTGTTGAAACAAAGGGAGCTGAATCCACAATCCCTCAGCCTCTAAAGCCAGTTCTTAGGGGGAGGAGCAGATCAGAGGTCAGAGTGCTAGGCTGTGAGGCTGTGCCTGCTCTCACTAGCCCCATGAACACACTACCTCCTAGGAAAGAGAAAGTACTTGTAAAAAGCTTGATTCTTTTATTCTTGGCCACACAATTTACTAATTCACATAACAGTTCATCCAAAATTGGTCATTCAGCCACTGGCATAATTTTCCAGGTTCAACTGTTAATGTATTTAGAGCTAATGTAAATGTGAACAATTTCCCAGACTACAATTAACAGCTCCTAGCAACATGTAGAGATGGAAAAAAAATCCACAATTTCCTAAACTGTCCAATTCACTCTAATCAGAGTGCACTATTGAAGCATTCATCATGTGACATACTCTATTGGGGACATAAGCAGATTGTCATTTGGTCCCTGTCCACCTGTGTGTGTAGTCCAGACATTGAGGCCAAAAGAAGCTGAGTCCCTACACACATAAGCAGTCAGTGGTAGATCCAAGACTTACATAGAGATGCTAGGGTGTACACACCACACACACCCATTGTCAACACAAATGCAGCTACAGAGAAAAGTGATATTATGATATTTGCAGCAAAACAGCTGGAACTAAGAATTATTATCTTAAGCAAAGTATCCCTGACCTGAAAGACAAGCATAGTATATATATAATTTATCATATGAAAGTCCTAGATTTAAAATTTTAATATATGTGTGTGTGTGTGTGTGTGTTCATGGAACTGAAAATGGAATCATGAGAGGGAAAATGGGTAAGAAGGTAGGACTGGTGGAGAAAAACTGGAAACAAATAACATGAATATTCAGTGCAGAGTTCAAAGATACTCATCCTGGAGATATCTATTTGCATACTACAATTGGGGAAAGGATAAAGGGTGGCTGCTGGGACAGATCCCTGCCCCGATCCATGCTCCTTATGTCCCCTCTCTACCTCATTACCACCTTCCAGTTCATCTATCCCATAGGTATCAGCCAGCCAGGCTCCCACCATGGAGAACATGGACTCGCCCAGTCACTAGGGCATGTGTTAACCCAGAGCCCAGATGTGCCCCCTTCCCTCAGACTTTATGTGCTAACGTGAGACCCCACCCATTCATCACACCTCTCTATCTGCAGCAATTTGGACAAGAATGAGTACAAGATAAGAACAGAAATGAATTCCATTGCACTTGTGTCTTATGGAGACTTTTCATTTCACCATAAATGTTAAATGGTAGGACTTAGGGCCATAAGCGGCCATGCAGGCAGGAAATGGCAAGAAGAAATGAGCAGACATAAAGAGAAACATTGCAGGGTAGAAGTGGTAGTCTGTTCTGAACTCTGCATTCTTACTCTGTTTCCCAAAGACACAACGAAGCTTGGACATTGATTCCCCCACATGAACTGAAGAGGAATTCAGCTCCTTTAGTTCCAACTAAATGTTCTAACTAACAAGCGAGCGAGCCCTTTTACAAAGGTGCCCAACTCTAACAACCTCAACTCAAACTGTGACCTCTGCGGGCCATAACACAACCTTCACCCCAACTCCAGGTCACTGTGTCCATCATCATCAAGGGTTCCTCCACAGCTCCACTATTCTTCTCAACAATCTTTTGAGACAGCCAAACAGTCTGGGAAATAATTTCCTAATGGTTGAGACTTACGGGAACTCTGATTAATGCCCATTCCCGCCAAGAGTTATGTTCCCGAGATGCAGCTCTGCCAGTATATTTTTCCCTATAATGAGATTCCCAAATGATTTTCATACAAATAATGGCTCTTTTAGAGTAAAGAATGACATGGAATTTGCATGCAAACCTTTATTCAATAAATCACCTGCATTGACGGATACTTTCAATGCTGGCATTATATTTTCTAATGCAAAATTTAAATACTTCACTGTTTTATTGTGGTTTTTTTTTCCCTCTCTCTGTTATGAGATTTCTGAAAGGATATTTTGTTGATTGCCCTGCTATGGCTTATCCTCCTAGATTCCTGAACACATAAATCAAATTCTAGCTGCATTAGTAACTGCTCTTGGAGGTGTTTAATAATGAATAATGACACAGAACGACTCAATGAGCTAAGTTCTCAGTGATGCTTCTGCAGACTGGGGAAGGCATAGAAAGTGTGACAAAACGTGGGGACTCTGCAGGACTGTGTCCCCAGGGAGGGAGCCTGAGGACGGCACTGGGGAAGGTCAAGGCTCAATCATTCACTGATTATGTCCTTTGACCTATTCACTGTCCCCAATGCTGAGAAAAGAAAGCTCACACAGACAACGCTCACAGTGTCTGTCAGAGGGCGCAAACACAGACTGGGAGGTTGTCTGTTTCTGCCTCTGTGGCCATCGCATGGAGAAGCTGTGTTCTGTCACTCATCTCCACACACGTTTATTCCCATGTGAAGACCTTCACTTTGTCAAGCAGAAAGTAACAGGAAATACTTTAATAAGCCGTTTATCTCTGATATTGGCTAATTGTATACATAGCTTTTTTGAATTGTAAATGCCTGTCTTAGGTCTCTTCACAAAGGTTGAGTTAATCACATTCTATCCATACATTTGGCTTTGAAGCAAAGGCTGTCACTGGACACGGGGCAGCTCTTTCCTGTGTGTCTTGCTAATGCCGTCAAACACTGCACAGTGTACCTGAGTCAAAGTGACTCACAGGTAATGATTCTGCTGAGATGGCCAGCTGTTTCTAAAGCTGCTCAAGGCTGGAAAACGGTATTTTCTTCCCACTGTCAGGTCAACGTTTATGTCTGCGGTTCTAATCTTGCCTCAAGTAAAGCCGTCAGCATGACACATGGAAAGGGGACATTTATGAACTTCCTTTGCTTTCCCTTGTCTGGAAAATTCTTTACTTCCTTGTCTTTGAAATACAAATGTCCTGTTTACAGAAACCTGGAAGGTTTTGGTCTTCATGCTGCTTTTCATTTTGGCATACCACTGTCTATAAAACTCAGGGTGGAATCCCTGCTTGAAATCTTATTTTTACTCTGAGGTGACTTCCACATTGGCAAATGCATGCGTCAATGTGATTATGAAAAACCTGGGTGTTTTATTTTTGTGCTTATCTCACTTCATATTTTCTAAGCTTTGAAATTTTTTTCGCCTTGCTATTTCTACTTTGTTTGTAAAATCCTTATTCATCTCTCTTAAAATGTTTCCATTGGCCCACGGTCACTCTTGAGTTTACCATCTCTCTCACGATTATATTTAGTTGTCAGTTAGTTGTGGGTACGTATGGTATCCCTGCCCTCTCTACTCCCCAGCTCCATTGCCTCTCTTCATTTTTATATTAATGTTTCCGTTTGTTTAAATCCCACAGGAACGTTCAGGTTCACTGATTCATCCCCCAGATGGTGGCCAATCAGTTATGAGTCAACCTGTCATGGGCATTTGGTGCATGACCCCTTGTCTGCTTTCAAAGTGCTGCCCACGGACCTAAATCTCCCCCATGTGTGCCGTGGGCACAGGCTCTGGGTCACTCTCAGAGGGATTTCCCTCAAAGTTTCTCTCTAGCACCAGCTTCGGATGTTGCTTTTGTTCCAGACCTCAGAAGGGATCCAGTTCCTTGTTCCTTTGTCCACCTCCACCCCGACCCTCTCCATTCATAGAGATTCTCTGTTGTTTGGAGTTTGGCAGCTTGTGCCTCACAGGCAGGGACTCTGCTTTTCTTGTACTGTCTTAGTTCCGAGTCTGTGGGTCCAGATGGAGCTAAGTGATGCTGATTATTTTCCTGTGGTAGGGAGCAGTAGCTGTCTGGGTTCAGGGAGATCCTCTGCATTTCTCTTGAAGACAAGCTCACAGCAAGCCACCATCCGCCCTGGTGCCGGTGCTTGGTCTGCTTCTCAGAGGACAGGGATCTTGTTCTTAGCAGACACTGGCTGCACTTCATCCCTCTCCTTCACAAGCTCTGCACTGTGCCCCCGGATGGCGGTGGCAATGGTCTCTTCCCCTTTATCCCCATTCTGAAGAGAGCACGGTAATAGAACAGCCTAAAATCGTGTATCAGTGCCACCTTAAGCTACAGTGCAGGGACATTCCATGAAACCACTGTGTCTCAGTCTCACCTTTGAGCAGCTGAAGTCTTCCTACCTGAGTGTGAAGAGCCTCTGCGCATTCCACCCTCTTCCATATGTGAGTGCAGTGGGAGGGACCTGTGCTTGTACAGACTCAGATGGCTGCCTTGTGAGAGGTCAGAGCAGGGTCAGTGGGCGGGGTGGGGGGCGGGGCATATGGCACTTTACTTTCTTAAGGTGTGCTATGCCATTTAAAATCCACACAGGGATTTTTTTCTTGTTCTTTTTCTTTTATTGAAGATGTGTTCTTTTCTCATAAATATCATCCTGATTACAGTTCCCCCTTCTTCCACTTCTCCCACTTTCTCCCTACCTGCCCTTCCCCCACCCCTTACGCTCCTGTCTTTCATTAGAACAGAAAAAGGCTTCTAAGAGATATTATAATAAAATGAAGCAAAAGCTGTAACAGCAGATTTGGACATGGTGTCACCCAACAGGAGGAAAAGAGTCCTAAGAGCAGGCACAAGAGTCAGAGACCGCTCTTTTTTGTGGTCAGGAGTACCATGAAAACACTAAGCTAATAGCTGTAATATGTATGCAGAGGACAGACCCCTCTAGGGCCTGTGCTTCCTGCTTTGTTCTCTGATAGCTCATATGTACCTTGCTTAGTTGATTCAGAGGGCCTTGTTCTCCTGCTGTCCTCCACCTGTGCCGGTTCTTGTAATCTTTCTGCCTCCTCTTCTCTGGATTCCCTGAGCTCTGAGGGGAGGGATTTGATGGAGACCACCCGTTTAGACACTCATTCTATATATTATATTATATATTTATATATATATATATATATATATATATATATATATATATATATATATGGAGTTTTTTGTCTGAATCTGACAACTGTTAATGGACTAGACATTGTTAATGTAATTCTTGACTGTATATATTGTATATACTTATTGGATATACTTTTTCTTGTATTAGTTATAAGCTTTTTTTAATTTAGACAAAATAAGAGGAAATGTGGTAGTATTGTGTTCCCCAAAATATTGTGCACCCTAATAAACTTATCTGGGGTCAGAGACAGAACAGCCACTAGATACAAAGGCTAGAAAATGGTGGCACTCACACCTTTAATCCTAGCATTCCAGAGGCAAAAATCCCTCTGGATCTCTGTGAGTTCAAGGCCACATTGGAAAGAACCAGGCATGGTGACTCATGCCTTTAATCCCAAGAAGTGAGCCTTTAATCCCAGGGAGTGATGGCAGAAAGCAGAAAGGTATATAAGGCATGAAGACCAGGAACTAGAAGCATTTGTCTGGTTAAGCTTTTAGGCTTTGAGCAGCACAGTTCAGCTGAGAACAGTTGGGATGAGGACACAGAAGCTGAGGAATTGGCAAGGTGAGGTAGCTGTGGCTTGTTCTGCTTCTCTGATCTTCCAGCATTCACCCCAATACCTGGCTCCAGGTTTGTTCTTATTAATAAGAACTTTTAAGATTCCTGCTACATCCTGTATAATGTCTGGCTGTGGGTCTCTGCATCTGTTCCCATTTGCTGCCAGAGAAAGCCTCTTGGATGATGACTAAATAAGGCATTGATCTATGAGTACAGCAGAGAATGTCATTAGGAGTCATTCTATTGATTTTTTTTCCTACCAGTAGTATTTGGTTTTACCCTAAGTCTTTGGGCTATCTAGTCTCTGGTTCTTGGTTAACCAAGCAATGTCAAGTATGGGTTCCTTGTGAAGTGGGCCTTAAGTCAAATCAGACATTGACTGGCTTCTCCCACAACTTCTGTGCCACCATTGTGCTAGCATATTTTTCAGGGAAGACAGTTTGTAGATCACAGATTTGTCACTGGGTTGACCACATTTCTCTCTCAGTAGCTTGCATAGTACCTTTCCTGCACCAAAAAAGTCTAGAATGTAATGGTGAAGGCAACAAGGAGGCATTGGCTTCATTTTTTTTATGTTCAATGAATTCTGTGTGTGTGTTATTCTTGGCAATGGAACTCTACTGTCAGTTTGTGGAGAGCAGTAGTCTGGGTTCTTTGGGGATTTACATGGGACCCTTCTGGCCAACAACTCAATTAAATGCAACCCAGTCCCACCACTGGAAGCCTCTTCTGGCTACAAGAGATAGCCAGTTGAGACTTGGGACTTGGTGTCCTCCATTACTAGGAGTCCCCCTTAGGATCACCTTAGATTCCAGAGGATTTACTCTGTACTAGGCTTCCACACCACCTCCTAAATGACCCCCAGTTCCAGTCATCTCTACTTCTACTCTCTCATTCCACCCCAATTCCCCTGACCACCTTTAGTCGTGTTCCCACCTATCCCCAGTCCACCTATACAATCTATTTTATTTTTCTCTCCCAGGGAGATCCATGTGCCCCCTTTTTCTACCTAATCTCTCTAGGTCAAAGGATTGTAGCTTGCTTATCATTTATTTAGCAGCTAATATCGACCTATAACTGAATATATACCATGTTTATCTTTCTGGGTCTGGATTACCTCACTCAGGATGATTTTTCTATGTCTATTCATTTGCCTGCAAATTTCATGTTATTTTTTTAACAGCTGAGCAATACTTTATTGTGTAAATGTGCCATATTTTCTTTTTCTTTATCCATTCTTCTGTTGAGAAACATCTAGGTTGTTTCTAATTTCTGGCCATTATGAATAAAACCACAATAAACATGGTTGAGCTAGTGGCCTTGTGATAGGTTGGAGTATCCTTTGGGTATATGCCCAATAGTGATATAGCCAGGTCTTGAGGTAGATCGATTATCAACGTTCTGAGGAACCTCCATATTGATTTCCATAGTGTCTGTACAAGTTTGCACTCCCACCAGCAATGCAGGAGTGTTCCCCTTAGTCTACATCCTTGCTAGATCAGCATGAGCTATCATTTATGTTATTGATCTTAGCCATTCTGACAGGTATAAGATGGAATCTCAAAGTAGTTTTGATTTGCATTTCCCTGATGGCTAAGGATATTGAACATTTGTTTAAGTGTTTCTCAGCCATTTGAGAGTCTTCCATTGTGAATTATCTGTTTAGGTCTGTACCCCATATTTTAGTTGAATGATTTGGGGTTTTGATATCTAATTTCTTGAATTCTTTATGTATTTTGGATATTAGAACTCTACTGGATGTGAAGTTGGTTAAAAAAAAAAACTTTTCCCATTCTGTAGGCTGCTGTTTTGTCCTATGGACAGTGTCCTTTGCCTTACAGGAGGGTTTCAGTTTCATGAGGTCCCACTTAATAATTGTTAATCTTAGTGCCTGCACTATTGGTGTTCTGTTCAGGAAGTCTCCTTTGCTAATGAGTTCAAGGCAGTGCCCACTTTCTATTCCACCAGGTTCAGTGTATCTGGTGTTACGTTTATGTCTTTGGTCCTCTTGAAGTTGAGTTTTGTATAGGGTGATAGATTTGAAACTCTTTGCATTCATTTACATGCAAACATCATTTGACCAATGCCATTTGTTGAAGATGCTTTATTTTTTCCAGTGTATATTTTTGGCTTTATTAAAAGAAATCAGGTGTCCATAGGTGTGTGGATTTATGTCTGGATCTTCAATTAAATTCCATTGACCTATGAGTCTGTTTTTATGCCAATACCATGAGGTTTTTATTACTATAGTTCTTTAGTACAACTGAAAATTGGAGATGGTGAATCCTCCAGCAGTTCCTTTATTATCAGGATTGTTTTAGCTATCCTGGGTTTTTTGTCTTTCCATATGAGGTTGAGAATTGTTCTTTCAAGGCCTATTAATAATTGTGTTGGAATTTTGATGGTGATTGCATTGAATCTTTAGATTGTTTTTGGTAAAATGGTCATTTTTACTATGTTAATCCTAATGATCCATGAGCATGGGTGATCTTTCCATCTTCTGAAATCTTCTTCAATTTCTTTCTTCAAAGACAAAGGTTTATCATAGAAGTCTTAAGTTGCTTGGTCAGTTAACCCCAATATATTTTTATATTACTTGAAGCTACCATGAAGAGTTTTGTTTCCCTGATTTCTTTCTCAGTCCCTTTGGCATTTGCATGTAGGAGGGCTACTATTTTTTTTTTTTTTGTACTTAATCTGGTATCCAGCTACTTTGCTAAAAGTCTTTATCAGCTGTATGAGTTCCCTGGTGGAATTTTAAGGATCACTTATGTATACTATACTTGACTTATTCCTTTTCAATTTGTAGAGCCTGGATCTCCTTCTGTTGTCTTATTGGTCTAGCTAAAACTCCAAGTACTATATTGAATAGATATGGAGAGAATGGAAAGCCTTGTCTTGTTCCTGATTTTAGTGGAAATGCTTTGAGTTTCTCTCCATCTAATATGATGTTGGCTATGGGCTTACTGTAAATTGCCTTTATCATGTTTAGGTATGTTCCTTTACCCCCATAATCTCTTCAAGACCTTTTTCATGAAGGGATGTTGAATTCTGTCAAAGGCCTTTTCTGCATCTACTGAGATGATCATGCCACATAGGGATTTTATGGTAGATAGGAAGCATAGAATGAAGTACACCATTGTGTGTGTGTCAGATATGCATGCACATTTAATATTTGCATGTATTTGTCATTTCATTATTGCCATTTCATCTGGGTTTGAGTATCTTCAGAACTATTTTCTCACTGATAACTTTCCCCTTATTTCCATCTTAAGTTTTACTGTACAGACTTTTACAGAACCATCTACTGACATCCTATACACAAAGTGATGAATTATTCTTCTTTCACAGTTTCTCTTATGCAGTCTTTGTTTGTCTGTGTCCCTGGTTGGTGTTTCTTTTTTTTTTTTCTCTCTTTTCTTTTTTGGTGGGAATGCTGCTGTTGTTATTTCTGATTTTTGTCCACTTGACACAAGTCAGGGTTATCTGAGAGGACAGAACTTCAGTTAAGGAGATACCTCCACAACGTTGGTCTTTAGGCAAGTCTGTGGGACATTTCTCTTGATTCTTAATTGATGTTGGAGGGCCCAGTCCACTATGGGAGGTATCACCCTGTGCAGTGGTCTTGGGTGCTATAAGAAAGCAAGCTGAGCAAGCCAGTCAACAGTGTTCCTTCATGGTTTCTGCTTCAGTTCCTGCCTCGAGTCCCTGCCCTGACTTCCCTCCAATACGGACTATCAAGTGTAAGGTCAAATAAATCCTTTCCTCCCCTAGTTGCTTTTGGTCAGTGTTTTAGCACAGTAATATAAACACTAACTAAGGCAAATGCTGTCCTTATTCCTCTTGTTATTTATTTTAACATAAATAATACCTGGGTATCAGTGGGTAATTCCTGCAGGAGAAGAAGCAGCTGGGCTACACAATGTAGCCAGGTGCTTTCCACTCACTTCCATGGGGACAAATATTTTGTTGGCTAATATGGAGTTTCTTTGTAGTGTATTCTGCCTGCTGCTCTTGTGACCTCAGAGATCTCCTCCAGAGGCCCTCTCCATTCTTTCACTGGCCACATTACTTGGCAGACACCATTGCCTTGCTAAAACACTCAATTGATCAAACAATGCTTTTCCCCAGGATCCGCCTCCACACGGTGGGTCCCTGAGCACTTTTATCATGGCCCCCACTGTGGCTGCTAAACATAACCCCTGTTTTCAGTTTCTCCTCAACCCATAGCAATTCTAAATAAAGTATAGCTCTGTTACTTAGAGAGTTTGCATTTTCTAGAAACTTCTGATACCTTCTATTAACAGGTTCCTTCTCCCTTCATTTCTACTGACTTTGAATGGCTTTGCCTTGTGGCTCTCTACCCAATCTTCATGGTGGTAATTGCTTTTTAGGACTTTTATAAGGTTTACATTATTTTTTTCCTTTTCTGTTTCATGATTTAGCTGAACATGCATTTTGTGATATGCTCTATGTTTTAATTTTTTAAATTCTTCTCACCTCACCATATATGACTTTTCTGAGAAAAGGTTAACAAAACAAAACAAAAACCCCAAAGCTAGTACTCATAGATTGACCATGCAGAAATGTGGATGATATTTTCTTAATTTTGAAAGTTACTAAATTCAGAATGGAAATCTTTACGATGATTGATGTTCCAAGGATTCTCAAAAATGAAAAGATATTTAAACAAATATCCCTTCTTGGACTTTGCAGCACAGAGTATGCTCATTACAAAGCAGACCACATTTACAAAATTATTGTTCATTGTCAAAGAGACATTTATAGTCCCAACCGAAGCCACTAATTATCATGAACACTATGAGTTACTCTCACTGAATTGATATGGTAATAGACAAAACCAAGAAATAAGAAATTTTAATTAGTCTGTGCAATATTAATGCTCATGAATTTTCGATCTCCTCTTGGCTTTAACACACTGAAAACAATTTTAAGATGCCAAGTATCACCAACCGGCATGGACTCAGATCCAGGAGCTCAGGCTGTAAACTACGAACAAACAAGCTTTGAACTTTCTACCCTGTGAACTCTGATAGCTTTGTGGTTCATCTAAAAATCATCCAGTGTCACATAATGAAGACACAAACTTCATGAATTTCTGTATGATGGTTTTTAGAAGATAGAGTTAAAGCATCAAAGAAGAACATTTAAATATCTGACTAATTAAATTGGAGACTTCTACACTGATGAAATTCATGGTCTTGATCTCTACCTCATCAAACATGCCAGTCTTCAAGAAGGAGTAAGCTATGAACAAGGAACTGGGTGTGTGTTTTAATTTATTATCCAGTACTTTAAAAGATGTAATAACGTATCAAACAATGAAATGAAATTGACATTGTCAAGGTGGCACCGAAGCTCTCTTCTGCTCCAGAGGACTGGTCAGGACGACACAGATCAGACTGTCTCTACTCAACACTTTCCTTTCTTACCATATGAGTGTGCCACTTGGAGGAATCAATCACATGCCTTCTTTGGAATCTTGACTTTGCCATCAGTGTGAGGATGGAGAGCTGTTTAGGTTTTAGTCTACTTAACAGAAGCTAGGGTGAACGGGCAAGAGGGACCCTTGATGGAGAAAATGTTGCCATCAGATCAACTTGTAGGCAAACCTGTAAGGCATTTTCTCAATTGATGTGGGAGGGCCAGTGCCACTCCTGGATAGAGGTCCTGGGGTAGAGAAGAAAGCAGACTGAGCAGGCCATGGGAGGAAGTCAGCAAGCAGCACTCATGGCCTCTGCTCCAGCTCTTGCCTGTGGGTTCCTGCTCTACTTTGAGCTCTTGCCCTGCTTTGAGCTCCTGCCATGATTTTCTTCAGTGATGAACTGTGACCTGGAACTGTAAGAGGAAATAAACCCTCCCTTCCCCAAGTTGCTTGGGTCATATATTTATCATGGTATTGGGAAGCAAACCAGGACATATGGTGAGATGCATTACATTTTTAAAAGATGTAGAGAAGACCTAGTACATTAGGGGCTGGAGAGACACCTCCGCAGTTAATGGTGCTTGCTGCTTTTCCAGAGGAAATGAGTTCCACTCTCAGCATCCATAGTGGGCATCTCACAACCACTTGTGACTCGCACTCCAGGGGATCCAATGCCTCTGACCTTATCCACATAAGCACATAATCACATACACACAGATAAAATAGGATACATCTTAAGAGAGCTACTGTGTTCATTTTCAGCCCATATACTAACTTAAGAATATGCTCAGAACTCAGTTAACATAAGAGTCACCTCTGATTGGTGGTTGTATAGATGAAGTTATCAGTTACTGCAGCTGTTGCTTCTATAAAAATTTCCTTTGCACCTTTATGCATCTTGAATAGTAACCACTGTCTCATACATGTTTGTACAAACCTTGCCATGACTTAGTTTTCTAAGTTTTCTGGGTGTCTCTTGGCATACATGTATTATTACTTTTTATGTAGTCAGAATCATCACTGTAATCTCTAAGTTCTGGAATTTTTAATATTGTTGAGGAAATCCCTGTATTGCTATCATTAGACTCTACGTTTTATGACTCTGTGATTAGTGTGCATAGAGATGATTTTCATGTGTAATCTGATATGACAGTGCAATTAATTTTTCTGTGTCTTACTGATGAAAAGGATCTCAGGGATTGTTGTATAGTCTAGCCTTCCTCACTGATCTGAAGTTTCACTGTGTCATGCATATACCTTCTGTTCATGTACCACTCTGTCCCTGGATCTTCTTTTTCCTACTTGTCTGTTTGTTTATATTTATCCCAGTACTATTTTTTTTACAACTTCTGTAATTTTATATTGAGCTTATGTAGTTCATTAGCCTAATAATCTTCATTTTTAATTTTCATTTTCAGTATGATCAACTCAGATTCAACTGGAATCCTTTTGACATCAACTGTGGTTGCACAGACTCTGCAGTCTACAGAAACCTGACCTCTTCAAGACATTAAGGTATTTATATGTGAAATATAATGTATTTATTGGTGTTTTTCTTGCCTTTAATAAGTCTTTTTTTTCAATCCAAATGTATATCTTTTTCTGAATACTTTTCTCCTGGTGGTGTGAGAGTTTGAATCTAGGGCGTCACATGTGCTAAAGACAGGATCTGGTAGTGCTCTAACCTCCAGTGCAGAGAACTTGTTACTTTTATTGCTACCACAGCAGTATCTGTTCATACTTACAATTAGTTTAAGCAGCGTCTATCATTGAATATAACAATTTATTTCTATCTCAATATTGATCTCATATCCAGTGAGCTTGCTAAACTGTTCCATTAAATGTAAAATTCTTAATTTAATAGTTAGATTTCCATGTGAATAGTAAGAAAGCATATGATCTGCTAGTCGTGGTACTTTTCTCTTTCCATGTTTCAGAAATAATATTTAATAATGCCAACAAATTGTTTAATTTGGAGTATTTGTAGCCTTTCAGGGAAAACATCCCTGAAGAAGCCATTTTTCCTAATCATCCATCAGCTGTCATTAGCTCTAGCTAGGGGTAGGACTTCATGAGGACCTTTCCATCCATGCAGGGATTTTGGGTAGTTCGGTGTGTGTGTGTGTGTGTGTGTGTGTGTGTGTGTGTGTGTGTGTATTTTATATATGCATCACAGCTTCTGTGGGCAATGGCCTGTCATATCCTGCAAATGATGTTTCTCTACAGACATCTGTCTCTTAAAAATGTGTTTACCTCCTCTTCCATGAGGATCCCTGAGCTTTTTGTGGAAACAATGTGGTATATATGTCTCATTTAGAACTGAGTACTCTAGAATCTCTTATTCTCTGCATGTCAACTAGTTCTGGGTCTCTGTATTAATCTCTATTTACCTCAGAAAGACTCTTTGATGAGGGATATGAGATATACTAATCAATGCATATAAAGATAAGAAGTTAAGGTGCAGTTTAATAGCATGTCCATTTAGCAGAATAATAGTACTGGGTTCTCCCATAGGGCCTATCTCCCAGCCAGCCACAAGTCTGTAGCCCAGTTATTGTTACCAGGCATGGATTTCATCTTGTGAGAAGGATTTAAATCCAATAACAAAGTGGTTGGTTACTCCAATGATATCTGTGCCACTATTTCACCACTGGACATATCTTACCAGGCCAGTTGTTACTTTAGCTGGAAGAGTTCACAGCTGGATAATACTGTTGAATATTTTCTTCCACATTACATAAATGGAACCATCCAGCTCTAGAAAAGCTAGCCAGTGTGAATGAAGTTTCAAGGACAATACAAGTTTGATTTCTCTACTTCCCATGACTCAAATGCATGGTGTCTTCAACAACATGGCCTTATCATCAAGTTGAGAGGGACAGAGGCAGGTAACAAAGAGCAATGGCCTCTGTCTGTACTCTTTGTGGCAGAGGGTCTATTGTACCCCACAGACAAACAACCTGAAAAGAGGTAGTCCATACCTGAATTTTTTATTTGATAGCCTGTAGTATCTATGATTGACATTATCCTCCTCATAAAGCAGCTTTATTTAAAACTTCCTTTAAACATTTATATGTATATATTTTAGGAAGCTTCTATAGGAGTAGGTTTCTATGTGGTGGTATTTGCAAACATTTTTTTTGTGTGTATGTTAACTATCCCCTTCTCATTCTCCTCCTTCTACCCTGCTCTTCCACCTCTACCAGATTTAACCTTTCCTGTTGTATTAATCCTGTTGTCCACTTCTTACTATCTGCCTTCTATCCCCCTTCCCTTGAAATACCCTTGTCATAGCCCCTTGCTAGTTTCCCAGCTTCTGTGGGCATTTCATTTGAATATATATGCCACCTTTTCTTTATAATAGAACATCTGCAGCCAAAAAGACACTCTAGGGACTTCTTTTCAAAACAAAGGCATTTTCTAGTCCTCTTCTACACCAACAGGTCCCAGCTTTAGGTCAGCAGACTCACTCTCCCATCCTCATGTTTAGTGAGCTCAGCATTTGTCCTCAGTCCCATTGAGTATCCTGATCACGTTCCTCAGGTGAGCAGACTACCTCCATATGAGAATGTGAATACAAGGGCTTAGTGGTCACCCTGTCCCCATGAGTATCACTGCCTAGTGTTCTTCTGTTTGTAGCCTTAGAGACTTCTGTCTTGTCAATACCCACATACTTGAGTTTACTCCATTTTATTCAAGATTTCCTGGAGTTTGTTGGGGAGGAAATGTGTGTATGTATGGCTTGAGGGTCTGAGCAGAAGGCCAGTTTTGAAACTCAGCCACAATGTTCTCATGAATGAAATGGAATTTACAAGTCTTCACAGAGCAGTCAGAACACAGGGATGCTTTAAGCTTATTAGACTCTAAATAAGTATCCCAGAATAGATACCATCTCTCCTCTCCCTTGACATCCATTCTGTAAAAACAGGTAAATAAGAATGGGAATCACATCCTATAACTGTAGTATACATTTTTTTCAGCTTTAAAATCTGTTACAAATATAACTTTCAATTGTAAGTGAACTAACTCACTTCTATATAAATATAAATACCAGTTGTCTGTATTCATTTACGCAAGTTAAGAACACCTATGAACTGTCCTGAGAGGCTATGTTTTACGCCATGTGGTCGGTTGAATAAATTAACACACGGGAGGTGAATGTCTGTGCATTTTTATTCTGTGCTGTGCTAGTTAGCTTTCCAGTGCTATAATAAATATGACCAAAAGCAATATGGGAGAGGAAAGGATTACTGCAGCTAATTCCAGACCACGGTCCATCATGTAGAGAAGTCAAGAACTAAGCCAGAAACTAAAGCTCAACTCCTGCAGAATCACAGCTTACCAGCTTGCTCTCTGGCTTATGCTCAGATAGCTTTGTTATCCTGCCTAGGGATAGTGCTACCCTCAGTGAGCTAGAGCCTCCCACATCAATCATCAGGGGATGGTTATCCACTGATGAAGGGAATTCTTCAGTTATGTCTTTAAGTTATCACAGTCCACATACAGAAAAGTCTATCTTTTCACATGAATTAAAAGAAATTTCTATTTTCCACTCTACATCCTACTTTTAATTTTCATCACATCTTACTTTCATTACACGTCCTAATTTTAATTTTAAATTTATCATTGCTGTTACCTTTCCATACTCCTTTTCTTTTAGTTTAGATCGACAGGCAGTAATGTCACTTTGGCTTTCCAGAAAACTAGTCTATTCAGTTTGCAAAGGTATTTTCACATGATGTGTAGGATTGTTGGCTTTTAGGTTTTTCACTCTGCTCAGTAAGTGTATGTTTGGATTCCCATCTCAATCCGCAGTTCCTGGTAATTTGGTCTCTTTGTCTTCCTCTATATGTCTTTTTTAACATTTGATTTTTGGGTTTCTTCTGAAAGTTTTCCTTCAATTTCAACTTGTCTGACTATAACGAGGTTTCAGTTTGTGTTTTAATTCTGCTATTCATTATATAAGCTTTTTAGATTTGAGATTTCTTTCTTCTTTCCTGCCTTCCCCCTCCCTCCCTTCCTCCCTCCTTTTCTCCCTCCCTTTCTCCCCCTCCTCCCTCCCTCCCTTTCCTTCTTTCGTTCTTGCATTGATTTTGTGAAGTTCCTGGCCATCGCACCACCAACTATGTCCTTCCTTCCCTCTTTTTTGTCTCAATTTGAAATTATAATTAAATGACAGAGAAGCCTTTGACAGAGCTCATGGAGTGTTCCATAATATTTCTTTTCTTTCCCAGTGTTTTGATTTGTTACATTTCTATCCACTTACCTTCCATGTAATTCATGTTTTTCCTCTAGACTTGTGAGTTTTGAGTCCAGTTTCCCACATGCACCAGGAAAAGCCTCTTCTCCTTAGCCCATACACCCACTTGACCCTTTCTACCAGCTTCTGTGGGTGAGGGGGGTTCCCGTGTGTCCATGATCATTCCCACTGCAGCTGGCTGTATAAATAAATGGCTCAGTGTATGATATCTGCTGAGAAGCTAGCCTGGAGGGTGGGCCATCCCCCCTTCCATCCTGGTCATGTTCTGGTCGTGTATACTTGGGTTTCAGAAGCTCAGTTCTTTTCCATCTACAGAATAACCAGTCTCTGCTCTCTCTTTGAGAGAGGTCTAGGACTGTGCAATTTTGTTCCTCTCCAGTGGCCGCCAAGCTGCCTCCTCTGTTCATGTACGATTGTGTCAAGTGACTCTCCTGTATTCCTTTAGTGGGTGGATTTTAGTTCATAGAATAGCGTAGTGGGGACATCAGTCTTCCCACAAGACTGAAGTTTCTGATCACCTGAGACTAGCCCACAGTAGCACCTCTCAATGTTCCTGAGGTGATGTCACTTGTCTGGTGTGAGGGAAAAGTTCACACAGTAAGCATCTTTCTGCCTGGCTCCCAGCAGCAGCTGATCACCACCCTCCTACCTAGGCAGCCGAATGCAGCTCTTCATGTAAATGTGTATGGGAAGGCATCCCTTTCTGCTCTTAGCCTCACCCAGAAGCATTCCATGGAGGCTGCTGCAGAAACGAGCAAGTTCTCTGGGAATTTGGGGGCAATTATATGTTCCAAATCCAACCACACCATCTCGCTCAAAGACTGTGTGCATGGAGACTGTTTCATTGACTGATTAAGGGTGCTATCACTTCCTGTAGTATCCAACATGAAACCATCTCTCTCCCTTCAGCCCTCTGAGGTGCTTGTTACATATTTCAGTGTGATCTATGTGATTGCTTTGTGCTTTCAGGAGCCTAGTATATGAATCTTTTAGGCAGTAACATCTTATGTCTGTTACTTTCCTGTTACTATGACTGACAGACAGCAACTTATGGAGGAAGGGCCTGCTTGCGCCCCCGGTTTGAAGGGTCCGCCCATCTCTGCAGGAAGCACATGTGGCTTTCCAAGCTGCGGCTGAGGGATGAGAGATGGCTACTCGCATTGCTTCTGTGGTTAGGAAGGTCAGAGCCCACCTTGTCCATTGTCCCTGGGACCCCAGCAGGTGCAATGGTGCCACCTGCGTTCAGGACCGGTCCTCCCTCCTTGGGAACCTCTCTGTAAACACCTCACAGGTTTGACTAGTGCTGAGACCCTGAGGTGATTCCAAATTCAGTCACATTGGCCAGGATGAACCTTCACATGGTTACACTGAAATTCTTAGGGGGAAAGCTATCAACTTTTGGGGACTTTGTTATAGTTTGTCTTCCTACCCAGAATGTCAAGTTTTAAGGCTTTTTCTTTTAAACTCTCTAAAGCATTTTTCTTGTCATTTCAATTTCAAATTTCAGTAACTGTCCATATCTATATAATATCATAATGTAGTCTTATAGTATTGAATGAAATCTTGATACTCTCTGGTAAGTGTGAATTATTTTAGATAGTGTCTACTACTTATTGTGTTTTTTTTAAAAAGACATGATTTTATGTTCCATCTCATCCTCTGATTAATTCCAAAGGTTTTATTAATTTATTAGTTTCAATAATGGTTTTCACTACAAATATCAGACCAGAAATGATGATTTTAGAAAAAGCACAGAAAAAATAAAAATATTTCTGTACACATTGTACATATCAATATCTCGATGTCAAAATAAAAATGAAAATTTTGATACTATTTGAGAAGGATGAAAGAGGGCAGGCAGATGTTGGATTCATGAGCAACACATTTATCTCCTCAAAGTGCAGAGATGTGTGGAGTTTTGAGATGGGCTTGTAGCAGCTAACAGACACATTCAAGAGCAGATTGCCATGGCTTGCCAGTGTATGAGAATAGGAAGGCACAGGATCGGGGACTTGAGGAAGCCATCTGTAGTATGCTATTTTTATGTTTAGCTTCTGTCCTGCTAAGTATTTACTTATTTTTCCATGTCTAATAATTTCTTTTAAAAAGATAATATTGATATCGTGTTTTATTTTGGAAGCGTTATGAAACTAGTCAGCTTTTATATTCTTCTTGAACTTTAAATTTTATTTTTTGGGCTTGTGGATTTGATGGGCATCCTGGCTGACTTAGCAATGTTTTGAAACAAATATCTATGGACAACTTTGGAAATTAATTTAATTTCTTGGTATGTCTACATGGAAGCTAAGTCTGGAAATAACCTTATTGTTTTAGAGGCAAAAATAAATACATCTGTAAATTAAAATGGTTTAATCAGTTCATCATTATATAAGGTTTGATTAAATACAAAGTTTTCAGAATAATATCTTCCCTCCTTTTATATATAATGGACACACAGAGAGGCAGACACATGAAAATAAATCATGTAAAATTGAATTGTTGTTACACAGATCATTAATTAAAAATGCTGGCAGATGTCTTTGTGGTAAGGTATGGAGTTATCTGGGTATATGCCAAGGAGTAACACAGCTAGGTTACATGGTAATTCTATCTTTAATTTTCTCGAAGAACCTCTGTTGGAACACAGTCCAGGAATGAAGTCATTTGAGGAGAATTCTGAGTGCTGGTGAGAAAGCAAGACAAGAGTCTTGTGACCTCAGTTTCTTCATAAACACGGACTCGTTCTTGGACTGTTTCTGTGTTCCTCCCAGGTGGAGCAGATAGGAATGAGTGTACCTTACATTGCTCGGTATTGCTTGCTGCTGTTATTCAGTGAAAGGTTTAAACTGTCTTCCAGATGCCTCTGTGGTAAAACATGGTCCTTGTGGTTGTATACAGCTCAGACTCACGAGAACTTTACTTATGTGACCCTTCTTAGCCCTCCGGGTATAAAGTGTCTGAGGATGTGAATAAGTGCCTTTTGCATGAGATTTTATTCTGCCTCATTTCTCAGCTCCATTTCCCCAGGTACCACTGCCTCTAGAGCTCTGACAAACCTCCCAAATGTTTTCCACAGTGGCTGTCTTAATTTGCACCCCCACCCGGTGACTAGGTTTCCTCTGTCCCCAAGTCCTCTCTAACATTTGTTGTCAGATTTCTTGATGACGGCCCTTCTGACGGGGTGAGATGGTATCTCAAAGTCGTCTTAATTTGCAATTCCCTGATAGCTAGGGATGTTGAACACTTTCTAAATCAGTTATTGGCCATTTGTGTTTCTTCTATTATAACTGACTAGTTCATTAGCCCGTTTGTTGTTTGGCAGTTTTGTTCCCTTGGGATTTAATTTCTTCAATTCTTTGCAAATCCTGGCCATCAGCCCCTGTCTGAACTAACTTGTGAAGATTGTCCCCCTTCCTGTTGGCTGCCTGTGTATTCTGCTGATGATTTCCTTTGTTATGCAGAACGTGTTTGATCTCACGTTGCCCATCTGCTGACACTTGGGGTAGTTCCTGTGCTATTGAAGTTCTGTTCAGAAAGTTCTTGCCAGGCAGTGGTGGTGCACACTTTTAATCCCAGCACTCAGGAGGCAGAGGCAGGCAGATCTTTGTGAGTTCGAGACCAGCCTGATTTATAAAGCAAGTTCCAGGACAGCCAGGGCTACACAGAGAAACCCTGTCTTGGAAAACAAAAATAAAACAAAATCCTGCCAACCCCAATGTCTGGAAGAGTGTTCCTATGTTTTAGTCTTAAATTTTTGGGTGTTAAGGTCTTTGGTCCATTTTGGAATGATTTTTGTTCGTTCAAAAAAAATTATTTGTTCATTCCATGAAAGACACCAGTATAATTTCATTCTTCTGCAGGAGGATATCCAGTTTTGCTGATGCCATATGCTGAATAGGCTGCATGTTATTGACTCCTTTTTCAAAGATTAGATGGCCATAATTTTATGAGTTAAATATTTTTACCCCCAACTCCATGTTTACTGGTATTGTGTTCACTATAGTAACGAGATGTAACCAACCTACCCATCCATCAACAGATAAGTGAATAATGAAAATCTCATATATGTGTATAAAATTGAATAGTATTCATCTCTAATGAAAATGAAGTATATTTGGCTCTTAGGAGAAATAAAATCACAAAATTTGCAAAATAAATTTAAACGTGTCATTATGATGGTTCTTTTTTTAGGGTGGGAGGCTCTTGTATAGCCCTAGGTGGCTTCAAACTTGCTTTGTAGGCAGGAACGACCTTGAACTTCTGATTCTCCTGTTTCCACTTTCTGAGTGCTGGGATTATAGATTTTAGCCACCAAACCCAGAGTGATATAGTGTTGGGATCAGATGTAAGGCTTGTGAATGCTGGGTAGGCTCTACTAAATGAATTGTATCCCACGTCCTCGTGGGATGGTTTTAAAAACAACATGAAAGGTGTACAAAATGTAAATTGTTTCCCCCTTAATCTATTTCCTTGGTGCTGTGATTGTTATTATCATTATTTAGGGGGTCTAGGGATTCAACCCAGGGCCTTGTGCATGCTAAGTACTTATTCTATTGCTAGGTACCTCCCAGTATATACTAAGTACTTTCATAATGGCCACTTATTTTTGTTAAACAAATTAAACATTTTCTGTTTAATTAAACAGAGGAAACAAAAAATGCTTTTTCAAGAACTCAGAGCATTTTAAAGCTGAAAAGTACTTTAAAATGTTTTTAATTTATTCATTTTTGGGAAATCTTAGCTCCATCTATTAGTAGAAATTGGAGCTGTTAAAGAGTGTTTTGGAGTCTGTTGTTTTAATTATGACATCACTTAGATAACTAACTTTGCCTTGTAAACATCCCCTGCTCACTTGGCTGGCTCTGTGTATTGTATGTAAATACTGATGAGAAGGAGATCAATGTCCCCAACTCTACAATTGGGTGTGAGTGGTTCATCCTGGGAAATTAAATGAAAGTAAACTATTCCCTCAAACACCTAACAATAATTGAATTCAGTACACCACAAACCAAACCTTTCAGGCTTTCAAACAGAGAAAACGTTTTCACTGTGAAAGAGAAAAAAAGTATCACATTCCTATCTTCTCAAAAGGAATTCAGCCATCAATGAGAAAATTAAAAAGACACACACTTTAGCACATGATGGCATCTGTCTTATTCTTTCTTTTTTCCCCCCAAGGGGCAGTGGCAAATAAATAATGATTTTCAGACAGCCTCTAAGGCTTTAGTTAATTAACTTGATCATCCCATTTAGGATTTAATTCAAGTCTTTCCAACTGGTGCCCACGACTCATTGATAAAGAGATGGGCTGAAAGACAGGCCGTGTGCTTTCCAGAAATGCCCTGGGCACTGCCAGGATCATAGTTTCAAGCTAACAACATCATTGGGCAGCCTTAAGGGCCTTGACCACACTCTTCTCGCTCCTAATAGCATCATTTGTGTTTTCATTTTATTCTTTAAAATGGTATTACTAAAGGCTTGTCCTCTTCTATTGAGACCCCACATTCCAAGAAGGGTTTTCCTAAAACCATGGGCAAATGACTAAAAAAAAAATAGAGGACATTGGTCTGTGCTTTCCAAGTTTTAACCTGTGCAAACCTGCAGGCCCTGGGATAGGAGAATGCAGAGAGAGGAGGAGAGCCTCCATGATGCTCAGAATTCCTTCTTTTCTTTGATGAAAGAAAGAGGAGTCCAAGACCTTGGCATGTATCAGGATTATTTTCTGAAGTTGCTTGACTAGTCTGTAAATTGGCAACTCAACCTCTGGTTTTGTTTCATCCTAAAATACAGAACAGTTTTTAAAATTATCTGTGGTTTTAAATGGCTTAGGAATCATTGATCTACTAGTGAGCTGTCTAAACTAAAGTACCCCCATCCACGCTTGTGCAAGCAACCCTAACCAAACTCAGGAGGCTCACAGAGAAGAAACGAAAACAGGAAGGAGACCAGTCGGAAAGGAAGGGTCCAAGAAAAGAGGGTGAATCTGCCTGAAATAAATTGTATGCTGTATGATATGGCTTAAAAACTTAGATTACAACGATCAACTTGTCAAAAGTAAGACTGAGAAGACATGGCCCAGCAGTTAGTAAGATTGGTTTCTCGGTCATAAGGACCAGACTTTGGATCCCAGCACCAACCTAACAAACTCGGCCTCCTACAAACTCTGTGATTTCAGTTCCAAAAACACAAATGTGTATATTTGCACACAGATAAATACACATATGAAAGTAAATAGAAATATAATCTTCAGAAATCAAAATAAATGGAGAGTGAGAGAGACCAGGTAAAAATTTCTAAGCAAAGAGTTTTGAACACCTGCCTCACGCCAGTGTTTGGTGTCCTGTTGGGACAAAGTTGGGAATGGCCTCCACCATGCAGTGGTGGTGGTGGTGGTGTGAGTGTGTGTGTGAGGGGTGTTCTTTCTCAGTAGTATTCAATGTACTTTAATAAGGGCAGAGCTTGCTTCTCTCTTCAAGAGAGATTCTCAAGATATTCAAGGTCACAGGAGCATGTGCAAAGATTGAGTTTCCAACAGCTCAGATCTCAGAGTGACTTGGACAAGGAGTCCCCTTGTTCAACTGCTGCAAGAAAAGCCTTGGAAAGAAACTGAGATGCATAGTCTGTTGTATGGGTATGCTCACAGAGTGGAGATGCCACTTAGGCATGGGCAGACCATTAGAAAGAAAATGAAAGGCAAGGTGTGCGTGGCAAAATAGACTTTATAAGGGCAGGGAAATTAGGAAGAACAACAAAAGGGGAAGAACAAGGTCAAATTAATGACAATCCTAGTGATTATCATTGAAGAGAAGAAATTGGTTTGACCAAAACTGAACTGTTCTCCCTCTCACTCATTGGCTAATAGCATCGCATTCTAGTGTATCAGGCATGAAATCAGCTTGGTCTTCCTCACGTCTTGCTTTCCTTTCTGTTCATACCAAATACATATTGATCATCTACTGAGTGTCCTACACTGCATGAGGGGTATGACAGAACAGAGCCTGCACACATGTCTTCAATCCAAAAGCAGGCTCAGCTCTCTACATGTGGGCTCCATCCAGCAGGCTGGCTTGGTCATGTCACATCTTACCCGTGGCTCTTACCCATTTCTCATAGTCCATGTCTCCTTTATCATCTGGTTCTCAACAATTAATTTTTAATCAAATGGAAATAACCTCCTGCTTTTTAAGTCTTGAATGTCTCACAGGGGTTCATTTGTTGGCAGCTTGGTTCTCACAACTGGTACTATTGTGAGTGTGTATGTAATTTGCAGGAGGCAGAACCTCGTAGAAGGAAGTGAAGTCACTAGGGAGGTGACGGGACTACAGGGATACCTCTCCTGTCTCACTTTGTTTCTTGTCTTCCATGATAAGCAGTTTCCTCTAGTCCCATGTGATCCTACCATGAGGTGTGACTTCAGAGTAATGGAGCCCATCAACCATGTACTGAAATGGCCAAAACCGTGAGCCCAAACCAACACCCCCTCCTTGTATTTATCTCAAGGGTTTATCACAGTGACAGAAAGTTGATTAACACACAACCCTCTAGTAATCAAGTAACCTTTGCCTAGCCTCATTGTGGAGAACTGGGTACGGGTTTGTCTTTCAGTCTCATCTCAATCAGCCAAATACTTCAGTACAGGTCTTCATTTGCTGCCTATTTATTTACGGGAGACTTTTGTTCAAAGTCGACCAGGCTGAGCCCAGCTATGTGGAAAAGGCATTTAATTTTCCCAGCCCTAACCTTCATTCCTATTTCAAATGCATATTCTGTTTGGTGGACAATGCACAGGTTGATCACCCCCTTCTCTGTACATCCCGCTTACATTCTGGGGACAAAGGAATGATTTTCTTACACCTGGGTACTCTGGTACCCTATGTCCTTCAGGTCTGGCAGTTTAGTTGTCTTCCAGTAGTTACAAGCTGGGCCAAGAAAACCTGCCAGAAGGTTATGGTAGAAAATCAAGAGAGTGGAGAGGATAGAATGATCTGGAAAGTGCAAACGTGAAGGAGCTCAAGCCAGTATTTCTACAGACCCTGCTGGGGAAGAACAGTAGTTTCAGACTACATTTAAAACAGGTTTGGGGCCAAGTGTGCTGGCCCTTCCTAGAACAAAGCCCTTCCTAAAACAAGTCACTTTTAGCATCTTGCAGCCTATTCAGTTAGCCAAGGAAGAGAGCTTTATAATTTCTGGGTCCTAGAACTGAAGCTGATCCAAAGTTTCCTCAGTTCCATCCCTTCATCAGGCTTAGGCTGAGCAGAGCATCCTTTGTAGGCGACCTTGCATCTACACTTTGCTAACTCACCCTCAGACTCTGTCTCCACTGCTGGAGCCCACTGGCTCTGTATATAAACAGGTAAATGTTATAGGCTTGTGAGTTGTGGACAGTCTATCACTGAGCCACACTCCTCTCTCAGAGCTTGTTTCTGCAGCCCCTACATCTGAACTTCAGTGGTTTTGCTACCCTATCTCCTGATAAAAGAATGAAGAAGATCCTGCATCCATTTTCACACACTGAGACCAGGACCACCATGGCACTGGGGACTTTATGAGATCCTCACACCAGGCACATGCAACTGTTGAATCCCATTGAGATAAAGTCATCTTAATTTTTAATTGCCATCTCATCTCCTAACCACATGAAAGAGGAAAATGTCATGCTAGTATCCGTACTAGGGTGTCACCCCTCTACACAGGGCAGGATTCTGGGAACACTATTTACACATAGTGTGTTAGCCTTCTTTTCATTCTCTATACAGTATACTTGCTGTCTGCTTATAATACAATGGGATGAGCATCCCCTTTTAGTTTTGTATTGTTTCCTTTTGAAATGAAGAGTTTTGCATGTGTGAGTATGTGTTTGCATGTGTATGGATGAATGTGTGTACACATATAATAAGTGCAGGTATGGGCGGGCACAAAGCTGAGGATGGGTTGCTTCCTCTGTCACTCTACACTTTACTGAGGCGGGGTCTCTTGAGGAACCCAGAGCTTGCCAATTCCATCTAGTTTAGGCATCCAGCTTGTCTCATGGGTCATCTGCCTCTGCATCCCAGGCGCCGGGGTTACAGGTGGTTTCCAAGCCTGTCTGGCTTTTACTTGAGCTCTAGGGAGGCCTCACATTGCATGTCAAGCATTTCATCCACCCTGCCTTCATCTCAGCCCTTGAAATGATTCTTGATGAAATAAATGGAGATGGTGAAAGTCATATAAGTGGAGAAATGACAAAAATGCTGGAAATGCAGGAAATAATGTCCTTGCTGCCTATCTGTCACACAGCAGGTTGATACAAGGGCATTAAGGAGATTGCTCTAACTAGCAGTACAGAACATCACCTCTCTGTGAGAACGGAGCAAGCTACCTTGCTTTAAAGGAGAAAATATTTTTTAAAATTTTTGTTTGAGCTTTCAAGAACTCCATTTTTGCCACTCACAAGTGTTTGCCTTGGCTGCACCTACAGCATCATTTCCAGACATTGTACTGTACCTTGAACCTTTGGCCCCAACCCATCTCTCAGCCTACTCATAGGTCACACCTTCATCTCAGAAGATCGAGTGGGCAAATGTGGCCTCCCTCCCCACACTACTTTCTTCTCAGCTCCAACAGTGACTGTCTACACCTGGCTACTCTTCCACCGATCTAAACAAATGGGTTTCTAGACAAACCGATGCCCCCCTCACCAGTTATTTCTATTGCAGCCTTGCCAAGACAGCGACCATTAATGATTCTCCATTTATTTTACATGTTCATCTCGTCTCATGACCGGGTTCTATCAACACTCTCAAACCACTGGCATCCTCAGTGTTGTGACCAGTGGTGGGTGGCACATTCCCATAGCATAATAAGCCATTTCTCTGCTTTGCCACTCAGGCAAACCTTAGAAGTATCTGAAGCTACTCTCCACTTCTCAATTCTGGCCACAGGACCGCTTCTTGTATAGCTACCTCTTACCCACACCCTGTTACCAGCTGAGCATGTGGACTCATTTTCCCTCTGAAACCCAGGATCCTGTGGGTTTTCTGCTCTTCTAATGGTGCTACTTCCTCCTCCTGACCTCCATGGATCTGAGCTATCTTGTCTCTCCTTCCCCCGCCGTCTTTCCCATGGATAGTTTTAATTGTCAGTTAAATACTTTTGTTTTCAGTAGAGTTATATCTTTTTCCATTCCCTACTCCAGGACTGAGATGGTTTCAGCCATTCCTTTGTGGTAAATGATTCTAACCAGACATGCACCTAACTACTCATGGATCTTACATTCTTCACACGCGTGAAACCCAATTTATTTACAGCACACCTCTTCCCTGTTCCTTTATGCTGGAGTCCTCCAACCTCTCATTGCTTACTTACTAGGATCCATACCTCAGGACTCATGGTTGAAAACTTGAAGATCATCAATAGGATTTTATTCCCATGGAACTGGGACCATTTGCAATGAAGTACGGTGTTCTGTGACTATTCTACTCCTAACTCAGTCTCCCCTCCCCACCCCTACTGTCCCCATCCCTAGTTCAGATGCACAAAGTCTTCCTCCTCTTGTGTTAGTGTATGGATCTCCCTTTTCTCCCGTTCTTCTTAGTCCGTGCCCTTTAAAAGCAGCCCACAAATGATCGTGTCTTTTCCTGTTCTTTTGTGTAGACACTGATAACTTATAGGAGAAAGTCTCAACCCTGTGCTGACGTAAGAGACAGGGCTTGGCCTTCTGTTTCTCCTTACTGAGTCACACTCCCTTGACTGCCTGTTCCCAGCATCAACCTGGTTTCTGCTCCCTGCATCTTGGTGTGGCCCTGTCTCTTGGTTTGCCATGATCATCACTGTCCTGACCACTCGGAAGACTCTTGGACACTCTTTAAGCTTGGGCATGGCTGTTTCCTCCCTGGAAAAGCCTTCCCCATCCTCACCAAAGTGGCTGTGAGCCACAGGGCTCCCAGTCTTTCCCATCCCATTGGTTCCAGTGACTAGTTCACTCAGAGAATCCTACTTGTTGCTGGAATGAGCACTTACTAATCCCAGGTCCTTAGCAAGGAGCCTGGTAACTAGTTACATTTACCAGCAGCATGGATTTTCTCCTTTTCTTTCAGACAGTAGTATTGTTTCATTGTTACAAATTTAGTAATGCTGAAGAGCTTCAGAGCATTCTTAATAACATCATTATAATAGTGTTCTTAGCATCCCATCTGCTAGAATGCATATGCTCAGAGAGAGGAGCTAACAGGGAAAACATTGGGAAGATAATAACTGCACAGGCCTTATTAATACCCACACTGGCAAACAACAAAAGCTGTGAGATTGATTCAAAGTTGCACATTAATATGCTTTGCACATAGAACATAGGTTAATAGGAGGTTATGGTTCCTCTAAAAATATTCAGTGACAGTATGAGGAATTCTAAATGAAGACTCACTATTCACAAAGATGCCCTAAAGTCGACAATGACACAGAGCAAACTGAGATACAAACAAAAGTAACAGTAGTGTTAGGAAGCTGTTTGTCCACAGCTATGTCTCATCTGTGAACCACGAACTCGCGCACTGAAAATTCTAGATGACATTCGGAAAACACATATTCCTGATTTCTGATTCTGGCTTGCCCTAAGTATCCTAGACATAAAAATATTTCCTCCCAGGGAAATTTTGAGAAAAACGTAAGAACAGACATATCTAACATGGGCAGAGAGCTCTTCCAGATTTCCCTGCCTATGAAATTTGTTTGTTAATTAAGTAATTAATTTACTTTTGGATTTTTGAAACAGGCTCTTGCTATATAGCCAGAGATTACCATGAACTCAAGATCTCCAGCCACAGCCTCCCAAGTGCTAGGTTTATAGGTCTGGGCTGCAGCATCCAACTCTGAGCATCTCAGTAATGGAAAAACTGAGGACTAAGGAAAAAAATCAGAAATTCCATACATTTTAAAATCTAATGTAGCATCAAGTATTTGTATCTAGCATTCTGTAAAGAGCTGGGTAGATGCATTTTTGCCTTTGAAGTCTATGTATTCACTGTCATAATTACTCTGCCACTGGAAACACAGTCTGTATAAATGAATGGAAATGAACAGGATAATAAAACTTCACGTAAAAACATATGCTTTGGCCAGAATTGACCCACAGGACACAGTTCAAAAACTCCCAAGTTACTGATTGGAACCTGTGGATTTCAGTAGGGCTTACCTGACTTTTTTGGCTTTTTCAGGTATGGTTCATAAAGAATACACATAAGATAGGCAGTGTGATCTTGTGTGATTCACCTTTCAAAGGACAAATTCTTAAAGTCCTTTTTTTAATTGGTTTAAGAAAATCTAGCCTCCTACTTGGCGTTTTTAAAGTTGATAACCTGCTGTCCTTGGAGAATAAGGTTCCGTCTTCTACTGTATTTCTAGACAAAGCCATGCGATTAAGAGACAAGGAAGAGTGGCTGTCTTATATGCCAAAGGAAGTCACTATATAAACTCATTCAAAATGAAAGAAAATTACAGTCTTAAGAACTAGGGAAATGGGATTCTGCCTTAGACAGAGAATTGTTCCTTTCCTCTAGGAGCCTCGGGGTGAAAAGAAAATGAAGATAGACAAATTCCACTCTCTTCATCACTGGGAAAAGCAAAAGCTTCATATTGATCAGTTGTTACTCAATTGAGTGGGCAGCACCCAGGAAGCCTCCCCAAAGTTAATTTAACCACACCTCACCTTCCACTGGGAGAGAGGGCAACACCCGTGGCTTCTGTATGTTTCTGCTTATTTTACCACCAGAAGGAAAATCAAGTTGAACGGATCTTAGCCTTGGGTGTGTGGCCAGAATCTGCCCACAGGCGTGCATCGTATTTCATCTCTTTTGCTGTTATTTTCCTCTTGTTCTGAGGAGAGGCTGTTGGCCTGTCAGACTCTGGAGTTGAATTTAGTGGCCCCACTACTTCTTCTGTGACAGGACAGGAGGCATTGCTTCCCTGAGCCCAGGTGGACCCCAACCAAGGCTTTCCTTTGTGGGTAGCCGTTTGATACCCCCTCCTAAGGGAATTCTCATCTCTCTCCTGGCAGCAGTTCCTGTCCAGGAGGATACAGTCTAGAGCTATAAGAAGCATGGCGTACATCAGTCCCCACCAGTGACCTTCTGATTAGAACACGCCACTGTCACTCCCCTGACATCTTTGCATTGAGATGCTTCCCTTTCTCAAATATGAAAGCCCAACATACATTGTTACTTCCCTTTGAGCCTGGACATTTAGGTCAACTGTTAGGTGTTTTTTTTTTAACCTGCCTCTGGGGCTCTATATTTTTTCTTTCTTATCTCTAAACAATAACTCTGTCCACATATTTTCTAGGATGTTTTGAAATACCCCGCCTCCCAAAATTTCAAGACCTCGAACAAGTTTAATCTGTTAAAGAAAGCTATATAAAAAAAAGAAGGTCAGAGAAATTCATGTCACTCCTACAACTAAGGCTAAAAACCTTTGATGTTTCTCTCAGGGGACATGCTACACAGGGAGCATGTGGATAACCCCAAGTCTCTTCATCTAATGACACCTCTAAATCCATCACTAAAGTAGCTTTCACTTTTGAGTAATGAAAGGATGCTTCCATGTCTATCCCATTATTTTTTAGGATACAGAATGGGGCATAGAGGACCTTTAATCCCTTAGATACTATTTAAGGAAACTTTTCCATAAATTGTGAGTTTCCCTTCTATGTCCCCATTTTAAAGGGTAATTCTCTTACAAAGCGTGGTATTATACATTTAAATTTCATGTTACTATACATGAATACATATTATACTGTACTATACAAGTTAGCTTGGCATGTATGTTTATATGTAAGGTTATCTCTTTTTATTTGTAGTGTGTGTGTGTGTGTGTGTGTGTGTGTGTGTGTGTGTGTGTGTGATGCAAGGGATCCACTTGGGCCAGAAGAGGGTGTTGGATCCCTTAGAGCTAGAGTGACAGGCAGTTAAGGGACATCAGATGTGGGTGCTGCAAAGTGAGCTCATGGTCTCTGCAAGACCAGTAAGCAAGTGCTTGTAACTGCAGAGCCTGCTCTCTAGCCCACATCACATGTTTGCCTGCTTGTTTGTTCTTCATGTTCTACTGTGACTCACATCTTTGATTTTCCTTCCACTGACTTCTCAAATTCAACTAAAGGGTGACTTTTTAAAGATCTGTCTGACCTTGAGATTTCTTAAATTTTTTTACCCTTTTTCTTTTTTATCTTTTTTTTTTTTCCCAAGTCAAGCAAAAGAGGAAGGCAGACTATAACCCAGATGAGCTCTTCTGGTGATGATCTTCATTTCCTGAGATGCTGACAGTCTTTTTGAAGGTTAAATGAGTGAAATCACACTCCAGTCTGCTGGTGTCTCCTGGCTGCTAGCTGTGAACTCTTAAGTTAGAGACAAAATAAAAAGTACGGTCACAAGGCCTATGGGCACAAACTCTTAAAAGTTTCAGAAGAAGAGAGATAGTGAGAAGGCTTCAGGTCTCTGAGACGGAGTTAAATTCTTATGTGTGGAGAGGTGTGTGTAGCTAAGAATGTGGGGAGGTGGGGTGGATGGTGCTTGCTCTTGGGAAGGTGATGCTTTTCAGAGGCCCCTCCACTTCCTGTTCATATGCCTGTGAGCTGATCACAAAAGGAACATGGCAGTAGATGTGCCAGCTCTGGACATTGGATGATACAGAAGCCAGATGCGCCATCTTTATTACAGGATGTGGTTCTTGCCTTGACCTCCATAGGCTCATGTATGTAAATGCTTAGTCTTTGTTTGGTAGAACTGTTTGGGAAGGATTAGGAGGTGTGGCCTAGTTGGAAGAGTTGTGTCACTAGGGGTGGGCTTTGAGGTTTCAAAAGCCCATACCATTCCCAGTTCTCTCTCTCTCTCTCTCTCTCTCCCTCTCTCTCTCTCTCTCTCTCTCTCTCTCATATGCTTGTATTTTAGATGTAAGCTCTCTCAGCCACTGCTCTAGCACCTCGCTTGCCTCTAGAGCTATGAGCCTCTATAAATATTTTCTTTTTTTTTTTCAGTTATTTTAGTCATGGTGCCTCTTCACATCAATAGAAAAGTAACTAATACACACACGCACACGCACATTTAAAATTGACCCTGATAAAGTCCTAGAAGCAGGCAAATTGTTTCATTGTCCATGTTTTAAAATGTAAATTTGTTAACATCAAGTTAGAAAAATACACACATTGGAAAAAATGTACCAGCTTTACACAAAAACTGACAACTTAACACAAGCATGTGAAAAAGGTCATAGTTTCAGATGGAAGACACACTACTCATCTTGCTCACAATGTCCCTAACGCATGGGCAGTGAGTGGCACACCTCTTTATTAAGTCTGTGGGGCTTGGTGGGACAGATGTCCTGCCCACCAAAGTAAACCTTATCAAAACCCTGCTAGCCTAAGTCGAGCAATCCACACTCATCCTCTGAGGTGAATGGCCTCAACACACAGCATGAAAGGGCAGCTTGGCAATGTTCTCTACAGACCCAGGCCAACAGGACAATGTGATCAGAAGCCATCCTGTCACCCTGCCCTGCAGGCACCCTTCCATGGCTAAAGATGCATCACATTCCAGTGACAGTTTTCTCTTAGTCCTTCCCATCACCATGGACCAGACAGAAGACCATTTCTACAACTAGATTGCCCAGCTCTTGCTCAGGATTGACCTGTGACCTTCATTTATGAAAAATGGATCAGTTCGGCTGTTCCACGCTGACACGAAGCTTGTTCAATGAATGCTTACATTATAAGGAATGAGCAAACACCACACGCGGAAATTAAATCCTTTTCTCTATCCGTCAGCCTCGGAGCATTCATAAATTGAAATGAGTGTGAAAGAGCTGTCCTCAATCAATTCCAGCTCCGGTCCCTGACCCGATTATGCTCCACATATCAATATACATTCCTGTAATTAAATGTGGTTCAGTGAGCATTAGTGGTATTAAAAGGGGGGAATTGAGGCTTCTTATTACTTCCCATCACGCTGTTGGAGGAAACAATGGAGTGACTCATAGAAGGTGATGCTGGTGGGGGATGGGAGAAAGGATGCTGCGTGTGATCGGAATCATCTCATGCGCTCCGTGATTTCAGAGCTAGAAACTGAAGGTGTCACTGGGTTTCCTGGGCAATCCCTCCCAGGACTGAGGATCATAAGGTGGGGCCATCATCACCTATATCACATGAGACGATCCATCCTGATTTGATTCACTCACAGCTCCCTCTGCCACAGCTTCATAAGTGAAAGTCTCTCCTTACATCCAATCTAAGCAACAACAATAAAAAAAAGGTTATTTTAAAATTCATTTTTTCTTCTACAATTTAAAAATTATCCCTCACACAGAGGGAAGAGCACAGTGCGTTTCCCTTTTCTGGGTCTCCTTTCTTCCCTCTTTCCTTCTCCCCACTTCTCGGTGGAGCTAGCCCAGAGCTTTCTCCAGAAGGAAGCAGTTGTGCATGAGGTCATAGCCTGGGAAAAGCTGTGGGTTCTGCACGCAGCTTTCCCACTGTGGGCCTGGTAGGGGCAGCCTGTATTGCAGCTACTCTGGGCTGTGAAGTGCTGGCTGTGAACTGCTCACTAAGGGTCTCCCCCCGGGAGTGGTTGCCTCACTTTCCCTTGGAGTCTGGAAGATGACCTGAAAGATAGGCTACCAGTCACAGACGGACTCAGAAAGAAGCAGGGGTGGAGAGCAGCAGGTAGTTTCCTTGGCTGGGTAGGTGACAGCCATTCCTCAGGGGTCCTGCTGTCGCATAGTGGATGAGCCCATGGGGAGGATGTCTTTGGGACCAATGCAGTGAATAGGTGTCAGGGATGAGAGGAAAGACTTGCAGAAACAGAATGGATCACACAGCAGATGTTGGCATTGTGAGAAAATAGACCTGGATCATTATGAATGCCAGAGCATGGCAGCAACTGCCTCTCTTACCCCTGGTGATGGAGTCCTGAGGTAGAGTCTAAGGAAGCTTTGGGTTGGGTTCACAGAACCATAGGCAATAAAGGAAGGAAGGAACAGAGAGAGAGGAGAGAGGAGGAGGAGAGGAGGAGGAGGGGAGGAGAGGAAAAGGGGAAGAGGAGAGGAGGAGGGGAAGGAGGAGGAGGGGAGGAGGAGAGGAGGGGAGGAGGGGAGGAGGAGAGGAGGGGAGGAGGGGAGGAGGAGGGGGATGAAGAAATGTATACCAAGCATAGGTATTGGCTCTGGTTGATCCTGAAGGAGCTATAATGACTGAGAAGACAGCAGGAGCCAGAGGAGGTGGGCAGAAGGCACCCAGAGATCACCACCGATGGCCCCAACAGTAACATCTCAGTGTCTCTGGGAGCTGGGGAGCGAGGCTGCATCTTTCCCCTTGAGGATCTTAACGTAAGGAAAGCCCAGAATTTTGAAGAATAGAGAAAATAGATGAATTAAATATGTTTTAGTTAGCCATCACAGAGGTCCAAGATAACTTTTCTTCCTTCCTTCCTTCCTCCCTTCCTTCCTTCCTCCCTTCCTTTTCTTAGTTTTTGAGACTCGGGGTCAGGGCTTGTCTAGGTCAGCAACCCAGTGGACATGATCATATTACCCTGCAGTTGAAATCTTCTTAATCAACCCCTCATTGCAGAGTTTTCAGTCTTGAAGACTTCTTCTTCTGGATGTCCCTCTTTATCAGCTTGTCAGTGTGTGGAAAGTTTCATATATAAAACAGCAAAAGAAACACACAACATATCCAACAGGAAAAGTGAAAGAGAAAGGTAAATACTGAGTTACTGGTCCACTGCTGGATTCTTGGCCTCTACTGTGAGCCCAGCCCTCCTGCACTCCTCAGCCTGGCCTCTGGGGAAGTTCGTGCACAGCCATTCTCTTCAGCTTCACCAAGGTCTGTTGATCAGAATCGCCAAGGACTGTTTTTAGTTCAGAGAACCAGCAGTGCATTCCTACTGCAGCACCCAGCATCCAGCATTCAACCTCAGACCTCTTTCAGTCTCTTGAGATTCCCCCACTCCCTTTTAGAGTTCTGCATGACTAACATTGTTTTTGTGTGTGAGAGAAAAATCTATTTCTCTGTCCTTACTCAAAACTAATATAGTAATCCCAACAGTGTACCTTTCTGATTCCCTCAAAATTCTTGTGTTATTAGAAATGTTTGCTAAATTGCCATTCAACCCATATTTTTTTAAAAAGGTACTAACACATAGCTTTGTGGTCAGAACGGAACAGAACATAGACCCAAAGGAAGAAATATATCAAATTATGATTTGTACTTATACTTACTGATAAGAAAAATAAATTTAACAATTTTCTCTATGTACAGGAAAGGAAATGTGATAAATATGGCATATACATTCTGTTCAGTTAGTCAAATAATTTTTCTCTAAAAACTGGAAGGGAAAAAAATTTCTTTGAATGGTGGAGTTAAGATCTTACAAGACACTGTGAAAATATTTTAAAACCATCTGCAAAAGACCAATGAGCTTAGACACTTGGAAATCAGCTAAAGCCCTCCGAGGATAATCTGATGAACGTGGATGAGGACAGCAGTTTGTGGGGCTGAACCCTGATGTTCTCTTCCAGCACCTTGTACCTATTCTAGCTAGCTAAGAACACCAGCAGCTCATCAGTGAATGGGCTGGACTGGTTCTGCTCAACCATGAGTCCCATTATGTTTTTTGTACAGGCTAAATACTGATTCTCTGTTGGATACATAGCCTGCAAGCTGGCACGGAAGTTTCTCAAGAAACTACAGGTGTATCATTTCCACATGACCCAGCTGTGCCACTCCTGGGTGTCTGTTGACCCAAAGACTCCGAGTTGACCTTTCTCAAAGACACTGCTCTTCAGTGTTTATTGTGACATGTTTCACAATAGCTGAATGGTGGGACCAACCTAGGTGTCTAAAAACAGAGAATGTGGCCTCTACACACAATGGAACTTTCTCTGGCCATAAAGAGGAAGGAAGTTGTATAGTTTACATGAAAATGAATGGGACTAGAGATCATCATACAAGTAAATTAAGCCAATTGCAAAAAGACAGCTATTGTACATTTTCTCTTATTTGTAATTCCTAAATTTTACCTGGGTATATAAGGTCATGTATGTATACATGATTTGAAGGTAGAAGTAAAGCTGCCCGAGGGGACACAGGATCAGCAGGAGGGAGAGAATCCAGGAAAAGAAGTGTAAAGGAATGTGATGAGGGATATATTCACTATACATATGTGTGCAAAAGTTAAAAAGTCCCATTGATAATTCATTCAATAACTTGATCCATGTCACAATTTCCTGGAAACCTCACTGTTGCTACATGACTTGAGTGACACCTTTCTCCAGGACATCTTTTTAAATGCTTGGGGGACCCCACAAGTGGCAAATGTTTACCATTGCAGTTGCCTGAGGCCACCATGCCAGCTGGCCAAACCTTCAAGGAATGTGGCATCCATGGGGAGGGGAGGTGGAGAGCTGTGACACACAGAGAACAGATTACGAACACTGGTGCCATTAAAGAATGCAAAACCACTGGGAAAAAAAAAACACAACTGCATATTCGTGTGTTAGTGAAAGACCACGAAGCATGGCTGAAAGAACTTAGCCAAGACCTAAGTCTCTGCAAAGTCAGGTGCTCTCCGGTCAGAAGACAGCATAGGTGTGTGGTAATTGTCTCAAGCTGTAATTTGGTGAAGACCTTCGGAAGGGCAGAGGCTCAAAACAGTGACAGATTATTATCTTTACAAAGACATAAGGCTCTTACTCTTGACTTCAAAACTTACTACAGAGAACCTGGGTACCTTCCCTAGATTCTCTTCAGTTTCTGAGAATATATGCAACTTTAGTTAATGCTCTGACTATCAGAGTTGCCGTATTGACTCTTTGAAACCTGGAGCCAGGGCTGTTTAGACAGAAGTGTCAGGTGAGTGTCCCTGAGGTTTCTCTAACTGTCCAAATAGTGAGTCAAAGCAATGATCACCAGCCCATAGAAGCACATCTTACTTGAAATGAGTTTTCCTTACACCTTCAAGAGCAGCTCAGGCTGTCATCAACAGATACTTACCAACAAATGACTATTTCTGTGTAGTAGAATCAAAAGATTATGTTTTGATTTCCCTTCTTATTTTGTGAATTTTGTGTTCATTATGAGAGGATTATGAGAGTTTATGATTTTCTTATGTGGCTATGTAGACTTTTATTATGCAAACTTCCAAATCATTCCCTTCGTCAATTTTGAATTACTATAACAAAAAGCCTAAAACAATCAACTCAAAAAGAGGAAGAGGGTTGTAGAGATGGTTCAGCCACACAGCATAGGGATCTGAGATTGAACCCCCTGGACTCAAACCAGATCATAGCAGAATGAGCACATCTTTAAACCTAGTGCTCCTAAGGTGACAGAGGCCGAGGTAGGAGAGTCCCAGAAGCTCATGGGCAGCCTAACTCACATAGCAACGGAACAAGAGACCATGTTCCTCATGAGGTAAGAGGTGAGGACAAAGACCTAAGTTGTTCTCTGACATCCATGTACATAGAGTGCTCACACTCACACGTATAACCATGTCTGTCTGTCTGTCTGTCATTCTTTCTGTCTCTCTCTCTCATATACAGAGAGAGACAGACAGACAGAGTCAGGAAGCACAGAGAAGACAAGAAGGAGATATGTTCCACAGTCCCTTTGAAATCATACCCTCAGTCCCTCAGTGGCCTAAGACCTAGTAGTTCCTCCTCTGAAAGTTTCTCCCACCTCCCAATAGCACCAGGCTGGGTCAAGTCTTCTCACCATATGGGCCTTCTTGAGATGTCCCAACTCAAGCTGTTGCTGATTCCTTATCCTGAACCTTGTCTCCCAGAGAGAAGCAAGCACTAGATTTAGACTCCACTGCCCTGCTATTCTCTGTCAGCACAGCATTGTCCACAGACTGAGTTGGACATAGTGTTGTCTTATCCTCTCTCCATAGGTGATGAAGGTGGGTCCCTCAGAGAGGTCTTCTGAGACTTTGCTTTCTCTTTCCCAGGTTTCTGTCCTTCCATAGGAGTAGCTGAATATTTTCTATTCCTGTTTTCAATCTATTTTGCCTTGAGATTGTTCATGTGGTTATAGTGAGTGGGTAGGCTGGGCTGGTGTGGGTCTCGGCAATGTGGGGTGGAGTAGTGGGGATTAGGACAGTGAAGGTCTGGGCATGGTTTTCCATAAAGATATCGTGTAGGATGTATATTGATTAAACAAGGCAGGCCTGACCTCTCTTCCTGGGCTTTTAGGACTGGTGCTCACAGGACCAGGAGTTGTAATGCAGAGCACATTCACTCTGAAGCCGTCTTGTATTGTGCCAAGGGAATTACCAGTCCATAACGAAATGCAAATTAATTCCACATTCTTCGAGGTTCAAATAAAGTTCAGTGTGACAAGACTTGCAGGTGCTTGACATGTAGGAACAAGTTATGAATCTGTGGGATTCATAACTTCCATGTTGCTTTTCCATGGTATAAAGCAAACAGCACTCCCCATTCTCTTACATGTGGTCATGGGCTTAAGTCACATTCTCAAAATAAACTAAAATGATAAAGTCTACAATACAGTAATGCTGAAGGAACACCATTGCTTGGGAATCTCTGTGAGCATCTTTCCCTTGGGTTACTGTCATAATTCAAGGAAGGTTTTTGAAATTAAAAACTTTCCCACAGTTTGAAAGGCTGCTTAATCCATGGAAGTCTCTCTCCCAGAGTGCTTTGCACTCTAAGGACTTGTGCAGCCCTTGTCTCAAACCCCCATCTACGGACTTTTAAGGAGATAAGAAAGACCCTTGGAAGATAGTCTGTGTACAAACAGACCAGGTAGAAAATAGATGGAGGAGGAGTAGGGAAAAAAATGTGATGATGTAGAGGTTAAAACCATCTTTTCTCCTGAAAATTCTTGTCTTACTTATATCCCAGTCTTTATTTAACATGAATCGAGGTTAACACTTAAGGAAAGGTGTCATGGTAGATTTAAGCACCACCATTAAGACAAAGGGTGAGACATCAGAAAAGGTCATGCCCTAGTGTGGGCATGGGCACCTCTCTTTCATCTAAATATTTCTGCCTTGAGGCTGAAAACACACACAAGTGTCTGGAGATCTACTCCAAGTCTCCTTGTAGATAATTTCTTCCTCATTTAATTGTATAAAGTCAATGTCATCTTTGTGTTTTTCATTTATATTGTATATTTATATTTCATGTTCATCTCTTGAAGATCAGAGAAATCCAGGCCTTGCTAATTTGGGCAATTAAAACTGCATATGACAGTAACTCCAGTCTTTCCATTTAAGCAATGCGTGAAGACAGAGTATTGTTTTGAACTGGGTAACAACTATACTCCCACCTGCCTCCATAGCTGCCATGCCCATGGCCTCAATGACAAAGGTGAAGGGACTCTGACAAGCGAGACAGTCCCAGGAAAGGGAGCTACGAGCACCTGGAAAATCACCTGCAGAATAAACATCATCCAAGAAGCGACATGAATTTCATAAGTGCCTTTTCATGAGGCATCCATATGAACCAGGCTGTCAGTCTGATGTGACCTGAGGACATTTCTCTGGGGGCTTTTCCTGACAGAATATAACTCTGTAGGCTTCCCTTAGGGTTATCATAAGCTACATAGTTGAGCCTTCTTTATGTTTATATGGGTGTATATGCATATATATGTATGGTGTGTCTGTGGTGTGTGTGTGTGTGTGTGTGTGTGTGTACACGCACATGATTGTGCAAGAGTATGTGACTGTGGATACACAGGTGGAGGCCAGACAAGGACATTGGGTGCCTTCCTCTACTGCTCTCTGCTTTATTGAAGCTTTATTGACTCCAGTCTCCCAAAAGAATGTGAAGCTGATATTTCCATCTAGCCTGATTGGGCAGTGTCCAATCTCTACTGCAATAGAGATTGTTCTTGTCTGGGGTTACAGACAAGAACAGACATGCCAGCTTTTTTATATGGTCACTGGGGATTTGAACTCAGGTCCTTCTGAATTCACTTCAAAAACAGTAAGTGTTCTTACCACTGAGCAATTTTCCCAGGCCTCTGCACTTAAAGCTTGTCATTTTTGTTTGGTTCCCTTTTAAAGGTTTTTTGCTTTTAAATCATAAATAGTCATTGAATAAAATGAGGGAGTTATTGGCCATTTCCATAAGCTGTGATCATAGCTAATCATCTATTTTTGTGCTTTCGTAGTCCTTCAAACAGTCCATCCCTTCTTTCTCTACTTGTGCTTCTGCACTTACCACACTATCAGGTAAAGTCCAGACACTAAACTGCACAGAACTCATGCATCCAGGTATTATTTATCCCACTGTTCCTGGCAGAGAAGCAGTAAAATCTGGATGAGGAAACCTACATAGGTCAGTCCTGTGCTTGTACCAACAATCTTACAAAAGCTACTCTCTATGAGATCTCTTTTCCATGTGTATTATAAAGTTATCATTTTGTTTATGAGTCTATCAGTCTGTCTGTTCTCCAAATTTCCCTTCAAAGTACATCAATAATAGGCTATAAAAGTTGACACAGTGATGATTATGTTTTATGCTCAAGGATATTCAATATCTCACCCTTCCCTGTAATAACATCATAAAATAGCCTGATTTTGAGTCATAGTTCTAAATTTATTTTCTCTATGGGCTTTTAATTCTTAACTGTTACTTGTTTCTCTATATTTTAATTCATCTATTCTATATATATTGAACACTGAAATAGTCTGTAAGAAAATTGCAAAATCAATTAGTAAACATAGCAGCACGCAGTTGGCAGATAAACATTGTTGTGTGATAGAGCAGGGATTATCCTAGAGGGGAAAGTAACTAAGAGCAGAGAAAAAGGGGACCCTTTGTGAGCTGGGGGGTGGTCACTCCCAGAGTATGCATATAACTGAGCTATTGATTAATTTATATATGATGTGGATTTTACCAAATCATGTAAGAGCAATGAATAATTAAAAAGGAAAGAGAAAAATCTGGAGACATCAGTTTACAGTTGTGCAGAGAGTGATCCTAGACAGGACTATCCACTAGAGTGTGTCAGGGTAAGGGTGGGTGGCCAGAAGTGTGTACAGATGAACATTAAACTAGACAGTGAAGACTCTCAAGCTGAGAGCCATCAAAAGCATTTCATAATGAGGTTTGTGTTTGGAGAGATTGTTGGCTTTAGCTTCAAGAAGAGTATAACTAGTAGTTAATTTGGTTTGGGACATTTTGAGTGTGAAATGTCTTTGTGACTATCACACACTTTAGAAAGAAGTTGAAACTACGAGCATAAAGTCAACAGACTCTCCAGGTGGAGATGGGGAGTCAAGAGCCTTTACAGTTGTGATGAAGCTAGGGGAGGGAATGACAGCCACAGAAAAGTGACAGAGAATCAGCAAGGACACAGGAAACAAGCTTGGAAAAACAGCAAACAGGGCACCGACTGAATGGAAATCCAGGGAAGGGAGACAAACCAGCTTTCCCATCTTGAAACAAGAGCAACTTGTCTGTGTATCTCATTGTCTGCCTTTTGATTACTTGAGGACCAGCTACTGAGCATTTGGAAGCTGGTGTTTGTGTGGTGACCAGTTTCTCTTCTCAGTCAGATGGTAATCTACATCCTCACTGGTGGAAGTGAGTTGCTCAACTCTGAGATCTACCAGGGGATGCTGCACCTGACTTCATGCTTTCTAAGTTCTACTTGAGGGAAGCGCCATCTGTAGTACTGTGGGCCAGAGTCCACATGTGGCCACAGTGGAATGCGGATGGCCATGGAATTGGGGGAGGCCCATGGTCCTTTATTCTGGTGGCTTGGATGTCCATATATGGTACTTAATATTTTGAGGAAACAATAAAACAGTATCTGTGCTTTTGATTCTCATCCCAAATATGTCATAACCTTGGAGAAAGTATTCAATAGTAACAGCACTATTGATGTTTCTTCCATCATTGGTCATGTCTGGAACAGAAGCATGTCTTGAAGACATGACTTGAAGAACAACATGGATTTAGAATTATTGGCCATCCATTCCCAAACCTTTCCTTTTAATTTCCCATCACTTGGGTGATTCATGTCCTTCCCTATTTGTGACATTTCCCTATGGAACCTTCTGCAAAGACCTAGACTATTTCTTAAAGGTGTTGTACCAGCAGCTTCAGACTGAAGACCTTTCAGAGTGAATGTCCGACCTGAGAATATGTGGTCACTTGAATTCTACACTTGTAAGGTAGCTTGAATTCACTGTGATTGACAGCTCAATATTTCCATTTCCTGTGCTCATCTGTGGATATGTGCAATGTCACGCTCCAGAAATATAACTTTGTATATGCCACATTTCTAGTTACTCAAACAGCCTGTCTACTTTGCCTCTTCCTGAAATAGCCCCTGCATGAGCAAGCCCTGCTCTGCACATGTGCCTGTAACCACCCCTCACCCTACCAGTCAGAAACCATATAAGGTGCAGTACAGATTTAGGGAGAAGTAAAAGGCCCTGAGAGTCTACTAGTAGAGAAAGAATTAAGAGAGTAGCACCATTTCAAAATCATAGCACCTAGGAGAAATAAAAGAAATCATAGTTTTTAGTTTAGAAGGATACATATTAATTCTAGCACACCATCCATCAAACATCTCCAGTATTTGTAAATGGGCCGCCTGAGGATTTGGTGGCAGTCTTGTAATTGTATGCGTAAGATTTAGTCCAGTGAGATTGTAGCCTGTCATGAATTAGGACTGTACACACCACAGTTCAGGTATGATCCTATGCAGAGCTCATCAGTTGGAGTGCAGCACAGGGCTGGTGGAGAGGTCCCTTCCATCACAGGCACTAAGATATTTCCATGAGCTCCCGAGAGCCCAGCCCCGCTAGACGGAAGATTGATGGTGAAGCTTCACTTTCTCCATCTCTAACTTTTATTCTTTCTCGCAGTCATTTCGTAGCTGCTGCTGAACTTGTGTGTGTGTGTGAAACTTTACAGTGTTTCCCTTTGTAGCTTGTGTTGCTTCTGTTCACAGTGTTGGTATGTAGAGTTCAGGTGAACTCACCCTTGAAACTTTTATGAGAATTCAGAAATTCCTGGGTAGATGGTTATATCAGCTTTCTCTTCCTTCACACTTGCCAAGGAAAAATAAAATGACCCTGCCCTCTGGTAGCATGTGCTGGAAAGGTAAGCCCAGAATATCAACATCAAGGATGAGCTGGCCTGCTACTGCCCTTACTGTGATCTTAAGGGGGTTTCTTCCTAAATCTCTTTCTGAAATGATCATGAGTTTTTGCTGTGATCCTTTCTGTTAAGACTTAAGTTCTAGTCTCAATCATATATTTTAAAAGATCAATTTCCTTTCTTTTATTGAAATATGAACACATTTGAAGTTGGGACAGGTACTAAGGCAAGAGTTCTCAACCTGTGGGTCGTGACCCCCACATGGGTCACATATCAGATATCCTGCATATCAGATATTTACATTACTATTCAAAACAGTAGCAAAAATTACAGTTATGATGTAGCAACAAGATATTTTATGGTTGGGGGCCACCACAATATGAGAAACTGTATTAAAGGGTCACAGCACTAGGAAGGTTGAGAATGACTGTACTAGGGTCTCCTATTAGGTACTCCCTTTGTATGTTATTATAGATTACATTAAAAGATGTAATTGCTGTGTTTAAAATATAGTTTAGAAAAGACGAAGATGCAGTACAAGTTAAGAGAATCATGGGAATGAGCTTAGATGCTACAAAGTACCAAGGACAGAAGTCACTGTCCTGGGTCTGAGTTCCCAGAGAAGGCTCCATGAAGCAGGTGGTACCCAAGCCTGGCTTTGAGTAAGAGGAGTGTCCTGTAAGCTTTGCATGATGGGAAGACCAGCTGAGGCAGTTCTCACAGCAGAACACCAGAGTGGACATGGAATCAGGAGACATGCCCTTCTACCCCAACAAGACCTGAGTCTACCCCATGGAAGCCTGGGTGTCTCCTGAAGGTTCTGGGGCGACAAGAGCAGCCCTGAGGAAGGACTGTGAGATAAGCAATGGTGGTGTGGATGGGTGGGAGAGAAGGGAGGAAAACAGGGGCTGGGGAGATAGACGTATGGCCACAGAAATGAAGTAGCAATATGAAGCAAAGGAAGGACACAGGGTTAATGTGTTGGGTGGATGGAATGGAAGTAGTGCTGGGTGTGATTCTTGGGAGTTGTGAGGTGCGTATGTGGGAACGTAGGGTGGTAACTGAGTGTGGGGTTGGGAATGCGGGCTTTGTGTTTTAGATTTATCTCTGAGGTTAGAGCTAGGGGCCTCCTTGGGCAGGGCCAGGCCACACAGGAGGCTTGAGCAGCAGAAAGTTAGCACACACAAAGGTTCTCTTCTTCTGTTTTCCCAGCACAGTGCCTGCCTCTCAGGCTGTGTTTTGGTTCAGCTCGGCAGCATTCCTCAGCAGCCTTTAGTTCCCACATCCAAAGGCCACAGGTTTGCTGCCTTTCTCCTGAAATGGGGTCTGGAAGAATAAGTAGTGGGAAGACTGCTGGTCCAGAGATGGTTTAGAATAAGCTCAGTGCATAAAACTTCCCTGGACAGCCTCCGCTCATGTGGTGGAAAGGACCCCCAGGCTTTATACACGCCACTGTTCCCACTCCATTTCTCTGTCCCATTACTTCTCTGTAAAACAGAAATTTAAAATTTCAGTGAGGAGAAAGTTTGTTTTTATCCTTCTTTTCTTCCTTCCTCTCTCCCTCCCTCCCTGCCTGGACAGTGTTCCCTGTATTCCAGACTGGTCTGGATCTAGCTGCATAGCTAAGGACCTTCAACATCTGCTCCTTCTGCCCTCGCTTGACAGATACTGGTATTACAAGCTGGTCTACACCCACACCTAGGCTAAGCAGCCGCTGACCAAGCTGCATCTTCAGCCCAGGATAAATATTCCTCTCAGTCCCTTTCTGGTTTGATAATTTTAAACATTTTTTACATTCTTTCCCCTTTTTAGATCTGTAGCATTACAGAGAAAGCTAAGCATTTATGCCCATTAACGGGGCTGTAATTATTTATGGTTCCTAATCTCAGGTGGGATTTTAGTTCTGTTCATCACATTTTTAAAATGTTTCAGTTTGTGTCTCTGGGCTACCCTGACTTGAGTTCATCCCCAATCCTCAAACCCAGTGCTCAGAATGGCCCTCTGTGCTCAGTAGAAATGCTGCAGCCAGCAAGGAGGACTGCTTGTTCCCGTCTGCCCCTGCACAAAGGTCCTGTCTTCCCTCACTCCAGGATGATTTCTCCCCGCTGGGTAAAAAAAGGCCACAAACTACCTGCATTCCACCCAGTCCTCTCCCTTGTTCTGTGAGACATGAGTTTTCACTCTTCAGAGCTCATCAGTTAGGCTAGGCCGGCTTACGAGGGACCTACTTCTCTTCCTCCCTACACTGATATTACAAGTGCATCCCATTACCTCTGCACACACGCATACACACACATGCACATACTAGACACACACACATGCATACTACATAAAAAATACTGAAGATTACTTGTACACGTATCACTGAGGCTCCAGACACATTGATAACTAGTGTAGGGACTGGAAAGGACTCTTTAATAAAGTGAGTAGTGTTGAGCCCCTGACTCAAATGGTTACCAATGAGCTCCAAAGCCATGATTAAATGCCATGTGTCACAAAAAAAAGTAGACAAGAGTATGAGGGAGAGCTCTGTAGGGAAGAGTAGCCTAGGTAGGAGCCAGGGACCTTAAGAGAGGGTGGGGGTGGGAGTTCTCAATATATATAATACATATGCATGAAATCATTAAAGAATGGGTGTAATTGATAAAAAAAAATCCTGGGAAATTTATCAGTGTCTGGATTTCTGACTATTAATTTTAAAAATGGCATAAACAGAAATGCAGCAAGTGGTAACAAGCTGGCTCGAAGCCCTGTAGGCACTTCCAGTTTTCCTTAGGTGGTAAGGGAGTTTGGGGTTTTATTACTTGTTGTTTGTTTTGTTTTGGCAAGATATCCCTGAGAAACCAAGACTGAGCATAAAAGTGTGAGCCTCCTGCCTCAGCCTCCGGAGTGTTTTGTTGGTGTGAGCCACCACACCCAGGTGTGAACCACCACACTCAGCCCAGGTGTGAACCACCATCCCAGCCCAGGTGTGAGCCACCTGTCCGCTGTTTCTGTCACAGCAGAAGGACAGTCTACCACACCTTTCTGTTCTATTTTTAGTTCCCTCTTTATCTCCCTGCAGTCATTGAAACAGTTTGGTTTCTAATCTCAGAAACCTATTTTTAGGTAATTAGGTAATGAATGAGACATTAGATTGAATTTTCTGAGAAAAAATTTCCCTGGCTTAGCTTGGCCCCTGAGTAATACGAACTGTCAGAGCTCTCCTTCTCTCTCTGATTATATTAATTACTTCTCTTACCTTGCAAATTTAATGTAGAACAAGTATTTTATCTAAACTTGAAGAATTTACTAGAGGTTAAGAAGTTATATAACTTTAATAAAAACAAGAGTAACAGAATTACCCTCCAATTTCTTACCATGAAGGTTAATTCTATAACATCTCCCAGGTCTCATTTCTACCGCCAAGGAAAAGACAGCACATCCACGCTTGCTTCTCCCCTTATCTTGCCAGAGCAGAGGCATCAGGGCAGAAGCCTATGCACAAACCAGAAGGGTGCCCCGTGTGGCTCCACACTTTTTCAAAGAAAAGCAACCATTTGAATCAGTCTTCCTCAGCTGTGGTAGTTAGTGTCCATTGTTAACTTGACACACCTAGGAAGAAGGAACCTCAGCTGAGGAATTACCTCCATCAGATTGGCCTATGGGCATGTCTATGGAGGCATTTTCTTGATTACTAATTAATATAGTGGGGCCCAGCCCACTGTGGGTGGTGCCACCCCTTAGCAGGTGCTCCTGGCTTGTATAGAAAAGCAAGATGAGGATGCCATGAGGATTTGAAAGCTCCTCAGTCCCCCTAGTGAACATGTCTGAGAGGAAAAAATCAAAAGTTCAGTCAAGCCAACTTGGAGAAGAAATCAGTCTGGATGAGCACGAGTGAGTACTGGCCATCATCACAATAGATGAGGGAACTCAAAGGCAACTTGTATGCTGTGGTTTCTACCCCTCTTATCACCAGTTGAAGGCAGACCAATATTAAGGATATGCTGCTGTGGATATCACTCTGTATAAATAAAACGCTGATTGGCCAGTAGCCAGACAGGACGTATAGGTGGGACAAAGAGGGAGGAGAATTCTGGGAAGTGGAAGGCGGAGGCAGAGACACTGACAGCCGCCGTGATGAGAAGCAACATGTTAAGATACCGGTAAGCCACAACTCATGTGGCAACTTATAGATTAATAGAAATGGGTTAATTTAAGGTATAAGAACAGTTACCAAGAAGCCTGCCATGGCCATACAATTTGTAAGCAATATAAGTCTCTGTGTGTTTACTTGGTTGGGTCTGAGTGGCTGTGGGACTGGCAGGTAAGAGAGATTTGTCCTGACTGTGGGCCAGGCAGGAAAACTCTAGCTACAGTATGCCTCAGGCATGCACATGATTTCCCTTAAGCTTCTGTCCGTAGACTTTGTGGATAGCCTTCCTACTCATCCTGGGCTCCAGTGGGCCCACGTTATAGTACAGAATGCCAGAGTCACTCCTTCAAAGTGTAGAGGTGGTAAACATTAGCATCCACAGCAAGGGCTAAAGTGTGTAGAGACCATTACCATTGGTTGTGTCCTTTCCACCCAAACTCCCAGGGTGCTCTGAAGAGTCCCAGGGCCAATGGCTGCCAAGATTGGCCTGTGTGGAGAACCTCCCAAAAGATACTGTGTGAAGTATCAACTTGGCAGGATAAAATAAGACCTAGGAAATTGGAAAAAACATTACTTCTGGTATGCCGAGGAAGGGTATTTATAAAGGAGGTGATCATGTGACTCTCACCAGCCCAGGTAAAGAACACGAGTGCTCAGTGTCTGTAAACAGAAGCCAGGTTGTTGGGGATGGATGCCTGGAGAGTAAATTCAGGTGAACTGTTTATCTCTTTGATATCTGACATTAGAACATTTCCCAAGACTCCCCAGGCATACCGGCATGGGCTTCCCTGCCATGGGTTCTCAGGCTCTTAGCTTTAGCTAAGAATCACAGCACAGGCCTCCCTGCCCTGTGCCCTATGGGCTTGAATTGAACCAAGCCACTGGAGACGAGTGCAGAGCTGGGTGGCTTCTTCCCCTCCATAATCCTGTGATCCAAGTGCCCTCATGAGTCCCCTTTCATGCATCTGTGGTCATACTCATTCACTCTGCTCCCTGGAGAACCCCAGTGCATCCTTAGGTGCTACCCAGTGGAAGTATGGGAGAGGCTGCTTGGAACTTCAGCACCCCAGTTCCTGTGGAGTTGAACATTAGTCTCTAGCCTTCCACTTTATCATTGTTTTCCCTGTTTTGTTTGGGATCAATTTCCCTTTCATCACATCACATCTCCCCCGAGAGTAGGACTGCTTACATCTGACTCATTGTGGTATTTTGGAGTCAGCAATGTGTTTGATTTCCCAGCTCATCATGGGAGGCAAGTTTGTCTCCACATGAATCCCACCATGATCTTAGCTCTTATTCTAGACCAACGATTGTCATTCAACATTCTATAATGCCACAGATACTGCCTTCCATAGTGACCAGTAGAACTCAAAAAATGGATGGTTACGTTTGTTCAGTTTTAACTAAAATGTAATCATTTTATTAGAAATGTAAATGTCCAAGGGTTGATGGCTACCTCTTGGATAGTATAGTTTTGAATTGTTGAGATTAAAAATTGTAGCTGATAAAGAAAACAAAAACAGTTAGTGTGAAATGACACAAGGGTCAACTGATTTGAAGCAAAACTATTCAGTGACTGTTTCAGAAAGAATGCAATCCCCAAGTATAAAACTGTGTATTTCTAAAATTCTGGGAAGGCATGCAGTTGTTCACATGGTAGGGAGGGAGAGACGCTTAAAGAGATGACAGTTGCTAACCTTCCGATGGGCAGATCACTCATGTTTGCTCATTAGTGAAGTATGAGCCACGACAAAGTCTGACTCCTAAGAAGATCGGAAAGTGAAGGGATCAATTGTGTTGTGTCCTTGGTGTTGAGCCCAGGGCACCTGCCTGTCAAGTCTTATGTTCTGTCACCACACAATGGAGAACCCATGGTAGGAAGAAGAGCGCCATCTCTCAGGACCTTCTGAAAGCATCGTCTCTTAGCTTACATCTCAGCCTGCAGTGGGTCTTCTCCCTAGGTGAGCATCTTCTTGACATGGGTTTTCCCAGAACATCATCAGGTTAGCACATCCCAGAACGACCAGCGATAACGACTGAACACCTAGAACGTTCCACGGCTGGTGGAAGCACAAACTCTTGGGAAGTACGGTGATGCAAGGGAGGAGCTGGTGAAAAGGTGTGTCCCTCAAGTCACATCTCCTCTGGAGGTGTGGTGAGTAGACATTGACGATTCATAATAACATCAGAGCCTAGGGGGTCTTCTTCCATTACTCTCTTCTGTGCATATCACTGGACACAGATAACTGTCAGTTCATTTCAAGCTTTTATCTCTGGAAAAGTTAAATATCTTGTTCTAGAGCAGGTGGGAGAAGCTACCAAACCTCCCTCAGAGGCCAGGAAGACACATCCCTGTGATGCACACCATGAGCCTTGCTGTGAAAAAGCCACAGGAACTATTATTCTAAGGCCCAGTGTTTTCCCATGTGAAACATTTATTAGACGTACGGTCCATGCATGGAACTGTTGCTTACATGCTGCATGTTAATGTTAGGAAGTCGTTCAGTGCTGTGCCTCATGATATTCCCATGAAACAACTGAAAAATACATAAATATGAGGTGCAGAAACAGCTAATCAAGCATGTTTATGAAAACACATTGCTTAATTTTTACATGTTGCCATTTTTACTTATAGGAAAAGAGGGAGTGTCAGAAATAACTTTGTCTTTAAATGAAGCTCCATTTTTTTTCCCCAAAGTTGAAATTTAAGAAAATCCAATACTTGGGCTCGAGAGCTTAGTGGTTAAAGCACTTGCTTCACAAGAGTAAGGACTGGAGTTTGGATCCCCAGAACTCATGCCTGGTTGGTGCTTCAGCTCACCTGTAATGCCAACCCCTTTAGTCAGAGCCAGGGCAATCCCAAAAGAAAGCTGTCTAGTGACATTCGCCATATCCATGATATCTGAGTTTAATTGAGAGGACTTGCCTCAAAAATAATAAATTGGAGAGTAGTAGAATAAGATTCCTTCCATCCGTCTTAGGCTTCTGCACCCCCCAACACCTGTGTCTGTAAACATGCAACTATGCACCATACCGTACACATGCATACACACATGCACACATCTAAAGAACAAAAAAGAAACAAAATACACAGTATTAGCAGAGAGCTCTGACAGATGTTAGAATATAATGAAAAATATATTGAGTTGAGAATAGTCCCATGGACTAAGATAAAATTTAATAAGCTCTGAGATTAAAAAAAAATCAAAACTGAAATCTCTTTTTGATTAGAGTTGAAAAACAGAGTTAAACGTTTTATGACTGAAAGTGTATGATTTATGCAGAAAACCAATGTTGTACCTGCTAATGGATCCTTGCCTGGAATACCAAATTAAAATGTATGACGACCTCCCTTATCCTCACTGGGATGACGTATTCACAGGGAAACGGACTGAGTGACGTGTTCTGGAAATGAGGCCTTTTGAGTAGTAAGTTACCTCCTTGTGAGCAGATTCCCAGTGTGGGAGGTTTGCAGGGAGACGTATGTATGTGTGTACTATATTTATACATGTATATTATATTTTATATATTTATTTGTATATAGCAATAGATATAGAGTATATGTAATTGCTGCCGAGGTAGATGTTAGCGTATTTCTCTGCTAAGCTCCCTTTAGCAAATAAATATATAAAATATAATATATATTTGTATTTAACAATACATATAGAGTGTATGTAATTGCAGCTGGGGTAGATGTTAGCTTATTTCTCTGCTCAGCTCCCTTTAGCACATCAATGAAAGAATCCAGGTTTCCATTCCAGAAGGCATTGGCCTTGCTTTGTTTCCTTCCTAATCGTTCCTATTCTCCTTACATCTCTGGAGTACAGCAGTGCTTTGCTCTTTACAATCTACCTGTAGTGGGGAAATAGAATTTACATTTTCCTAACAAAGATTTCTAGTCTTCAGTGTTGAGATGCAAACATGCGCCACCCTGAATCAACTAAGCACTTTTCAAACACATGGGTCCATGGCCGAACTCAGTCAGCCTCCACCACGGGAGCTTGAGAGAAAGTCTGAGATTGGAGAATGTGAATTCTCCATTAGCTACCTGGCAAGTCTCAATCTGCAGTCCTGGCAATCTTGCTGTTTGTGCCTTTCAAGAACTGGGATCGTAGGTGCGTGCTGCCATGCCCGGTTATTTTCTTATAGCTTATGAAGCATGCTTACATTTATGTTTATGAAACATAGAGGTCTGTGGTTTTTCTCTGTACAGTTACAGCTTTGGAGTTTTCCTTTCTTCAACAATTCAGCACCTTTCCTGAATGTTCCCTGGAACTAGTTGGCTTTCTCTACATGAACACTTCAGAGAAACAAACAGTGATGCCATAGGTGCCCAAAGTGGTTTGATTTTTTTTTTAATTAGAAGGTTTTTTTTCTTTTTTTGATGTTGTTGTTTTTTCTCTTGCACATTTACCAAATTTTGGCAAACTGTTTTTCAAGTAGTTTATCTATTTGATCTGCGCCTTTGGCCTCATGGGCCCAATGTTTATCCCTGTGCCCATGGTCAAAAGAGGGTGTCGGTTGCCCCAGAACTGAAGTAACACATGCTAGTGAGGGGCCACATCAGTGCTGGGAATTGAAGCTAGGCCCTCAGCAAAAGCAGTAAGCAACTTTAACTGCTGAGGCATCTTAGGCCCTTGATCATCACTTTTTAATAGTTGTCATTTTTATGTTAGTTATGAAGCAATAAATCAACTTCAAAGCATATACTTTGTTCTATATTATTTTGGGTATGGATTTTTTTAAAATTTTCACACAATTAAAAATACATAATTTCCTTATTGCTTTGATTCATAGCTTATGTTTTGAGTGGTTGATAATTTTAAAAATATTTTTCAAATTCTTCACTTACAGAATATACTTGGCAAGGTATTAAAATCATTTCATATATTAGCATCTATGTGATAGAACAGATGTGGTCTTTCTTGGGAATATTCCATGTGGCCTATGAGAAAAGCTGCACTGTTGTATGTAACCTAGAATAACTGACACCATGACTAATAGCTTTCTCTAATCCTTGTACGTACTGACATGTTGACTTTTAAATAGATATTATTTAACTAGGCACAAGCATTGAAAGCTCCCATTGAAACTGTGGATGTGTTCACTTTCTATTTGGGGTCTTCTCGGTTTTGCTTCATGTATTTCAGAGCTCTTTAGTTGGACTCACGTGTACTTATGTCTTCAGAACTTACATGATCATGTGATCAGTGGGAAGGGACTGTCCCCTCTGGTGACACTATTTCCCTCAGAAGCTCACTGCTGATGTTCATTGAATGGCGAGCATGTGATCATAATCTCCATGGTGTCTTCTCTCATGCCTTTCTTAAATTATAGTCATTGTGATATTACTTTATTAAACATGGTAACCCTTTTACTGAGTATCCATTTTATACATATTTGGTGTTGTGTTAAATCACATACTAATTTACAGAAGCTTTTCCAGCCCCTTTACAGCTGCTGTCATGTTCCATGTTCTGATGAAACTTGTACACTTGGTCTCATTCCTTGGAACAGATTTGGAGCTCCTAAGTTTCAGGCACATCCTGTTAGGATACCATCAGAGGGGTCACTTCCCCAGGGGAGAGCACAGTCCCCGCTTCTTCAGGCTTCTAGGGACATTTCTCAGCTTTTTGGTTCATGCCTACGTCAGTCTCTCTTTCATTATGGAGATTATTCCTCAGACTCTGAGTCCTTCTATGTTCTTAACACAGGTGCCGTTTACAAGATGCCCATACAGACCATCCAGAGTAATCTAAGAGTCTCAACTACAGCACTGGAGTCCCCTCTGGAATAGAGAGATCACTTATGTGTTCCAGTGGTTGGGAAGTGGGTGTACGTGGAGGGCCGTCGCTCCACCTGTCAAAGCTCTGAAGTCCTTTTCGTTCCCACTTGAACTCCCAGGCTGTGCAGTGTGCTTCTGATAGCTTTATGATAGTGTTGCCTGTCCTGAATGGCATGTCAGAACAATCACAGACCTTACTGCTTGTGGGTAAAATGTATTTAGATTCATTCTCTCTCTGTCTCTCTGTCTCTGTCTCTGTCTCTCTCTCTCTCTGCCTCCCTCCCTCCCTCCCTCTCTCCCTCTCTCCCTCTCTCCCTCTCTCCCTCTCCTTTCTCTATGTTATGAAAGCTACTTTAATGATTAAGTTTCAAGTTTACTTCATCATATGGCTTCACCTCATGTATTTATTCACGAATTAATGACTGTGTTGTCTTATTCATGCTCTTCTTGCTGGAATTTTTCTGCAAATTTGGTCATATTTTCACTAAGTAAAAGGAAGGCTAGTTGATAAAACTTTATATTTTCTTAATCCCAAATTTATCGAGTGCACTGTCTTCTGATTTTCATAATTTCAAATGTGCTATGGATTATAAAATTCTTTTATTTTTAGCATTTTCTTTTCATATCTGATTATCTTCACTTGATCCAAGCATTTGGTTTTGCTGCTTACACTGCTGAATTGTGGATGCTGTTCACTGGCCTCTCTTGAATTGGTTGATTGTCCAGCTGTTTGTAGACTGCTGCTGGGTCTAAGGAAGAAACTGTCGTCACTGCTCATGTTTTACTTCTGGCTTTTTAACGTCCTTCTTAGCTTTGAATCTGGTGGTTTAGTGCACTTAGCCACCCTGCCACCTGGCTACTCTGTTCTTGTGCTTTATAGAATTTTCTATTTCTTCAAGGATGTTTCTCCTATTCATCATGCTTATTGTTCATGACTCCGTGACTCACTAGGCTTTTTAAAACAATTACTAGGATCTGGAGAGATGGCTCTGAGGTTAAGAGCATTGGTTACTCTTCTGGAGGACCCAGGTTCGGTTCCAAGCATCCACATGATGGCTCACAACCAGAGTTTCCTGTAATTCTACATACTCTCTTCTGGTCTCCATGGTCAGTGAATGCATGCAGTGCACTTACATGCAGGCAAACACACACAAAAAATAATTAAATAAAACAATTATCAACTTCAAGAGTTCTCACATCTCTGTCTAATATTTCTAATTGTTTATTTCTAACTTGGGAATTTTGTTGTGTTGATTTTTATCTCTGTTCTTTGTCTTATATTTTAAAATTTGTTCTGTCAATTTCATACATGTATATGATGTATTTAGATTGTGCACACCCCATCAGTCTCTTTTCCCCTCCCACTCTTACTAAAGCCTGTCCTTCCCAAGTCCCCTCCTCTGCTCTCTCACTCTTGAGACCCATTGTTTTATGGCATGCCCAGCATGCAAGGAAGAATGGGAAAAGCTGGCACACTGAGGCTTCTCATCACAAACCACTGATCTACAGGTGTGGGTTGTCCAACTGTCTATCTGCTATGGAGCCTCTAGTACTGTGGCCTCTCCTTGGCTCAGTGCTCCACGTTCAACCTCAAGGTCTGTGTATGACTTCAGTTCTCACAGAAGAGCTGTGTGTGCATTTTCTCCCAACAGGTTGTTTCTACGCTCAATTCCTTGCTGAGCTCCCCACGGAATTTCGAGGTGGTTCTTGATCTTTGGGGCCAGCCTCACTCTTAGGCTGGCCCTGTCTGCTGGCTCTGGGAAACTGGGCTTTCTTAGCCTTTCTGGCCTTGAGTTGTTGGTGCTAATCCATGTGACACTTCCAACAGGCTCTGGGCAGGAGAGAGTGGGTTGTACTTTTCATCTTAGGAGTTCCACTCTGATGGTGACGTACAGGCATCTCTGTTGCACTGAGGCTTTTACCACGCCTTTTAATCTTTGGAAATACTGACTATACTTATGTATATTTTTTGTCTGTCTTTACAATCTTTTCTTTGTAGTATATTGAGCTCAGCTCTGTCTTCATGCATGCTATCTTTATGTATGAAAATTTACATGGATACCTTTAATGTCCTACCCCTCTCCCATGAAGTTTCTTGTGTTTCTGTCAGGCAACAAAGGTAAGGGTAGCCAGTTTTTTAATTTTCTGGGAGTTTGAATTGATTTTGTTTTTTTACTCCAAACTCATATTGGCTTTTGGGGAATCAGAATAAGCAAATCCAGTGGAGGTGCTGGAGTGGTAGTCCTTCACCCTTGATGAACTCTGACTTCATTTGGTCCCTAAGCCATGGAAGGAGGCTGTCCCAGTATCTAGAGAATTCTCATCCTCACTGCAGCTGATTGTAAAACAGGGGCTTGAGTGAGGAGAATGGCTACTCCAAAGACCTGCTCACTCCTCCAGGAGTCTCCTGCTCAGCCATGTCCTGCAAATATTCAGTGTCTTGAAAACATTCAAATGCCTTTCTGCATTGATAGCTGTACTAAGTAAATTTAGATATAGCTGCGTGAGGTCTCTACATAAATGTGTGAGTATCTATAAGTATACATTTATATATGGGGGGATTCGGCTTTAGATATTCAAACATCTTTGTTGGGCCTTCTAGACTGCAATCTGTCTGTGGCTGGGTAATGTTGCCCCTTCCAATTCTTTCCACCCATGGTGCTTTCTTAAGAGCCTGGCTCCCAGGACTGCCTTGATGTGGGAGAGGTAGAGTACATTAATTTGGCTCAGGAGTGAGTAGCATTATGATCCAAGCTGTTGTATTCAGCAGTGTTTTTTTCCCCACACACCTTCTCTCAGTTGATATGTCACGCATACCCTCTTGTGAGCAGCTGGGGTGGTATCCAATGTAGGTGCAGCATGCTGATTCTTGACAGCTTGGAATTCCTAGCAGGCACAATGTGTAACTGCATAAATAATGTACTGCAGACGAAGTTGTCTCAGCCTTGTTCCTGAGGAGACCCTCGGAAAGTACAAAACCCCATAATCTTTTCTGATTCACTTTTGTCCTGAAGTGGTTTAAAGGGCTGTCTGGAAAGTCAGTCTCTAATGAGTGAAAAATATTTATCTATGTGTGTTGTACCACTTTTCTCCATGAGTATAGATGAGTTATAGGAAGTTAAATGAGGCTGGCTGGTTTCAAATCCCCTTATAGACTACAGTAACCTTCCAAATGCAGTAGGGTGTCACTTATGAGTTCCAACCTTGGTACTGAAGGGTGTACCCTGACTCTTAGCACAAAATTCATGAATCCTCACCATCACCAAGAGCATGCATGTGGGGTGGTCCTGAAAGCTTCTATTTGGGCAAGATTAAGTCCTATGTTTGATATGATTTTTCTAACCTTATTTCCCAGAGGAATCAGGTTGATATAGATTATCCACCATAAACCTAAGGCCTATGCTGCCTTAGAAATGTAAGGACATTTTAAATGTAAAGGCAGTGAATCTTAATTTCCAACACATATGTGTTTTGAATAGGTTTATATACTTGAATAAGTCAACGTTATATCTTGACTCAACAATCAGAGTGCCTTAGTAAAGAAAATTATATGCTGTGAAGAGCTACAGAAAGCCATCTGTAGAAGAATTACTTTGAAAGAGAGAAAATGAGTGATCCTCTGTGTGAAATACATTCATGGAATAATGCAGCCTTAAGCATCTTTGAGCCCGCTCATTTGCAGGTAAAATAATCGAAGTCTAGGCTCATGAGGCAAATAAATGGCAGGGCCTGGGACTGAGTCTTCTCTATTCCAGTCTTGTGTCTGATGTTTCAGATTCCCCTGGGAAGCCCATGGTGAGCTGGCATCACAACTCCTATGAATGCTCTGCAGTCCCACACTAAGGATACTCCGGGCTCTTTAGTTTCGTGAGTTGATAACTTTGTGGTCATTAAACCTATTCGAGTCAGACCAAAAGATTTTCTCTCCTGACACCATATTGAGAAATTAAAAATAAAGCTAACTGGTGCCCCCAAATACCAACAGTTAAGGACATGTAAGTTGGAAGAAATGTGTCAGAGGAAAAGTGTTATTTCCATCAGAATATGTCCAAAGGATTTTAAGTAAGACAGGAAACAAAAGCAACATGTACAAGAACCTGCCCAAATAAAAACACAAGAATAGGTTGTAGTATGTTATCTATTCCGTGTTTGCACACAACGTGGAGTTCCATGAAGTCCAGCAAGAACTGCCATAGCATCTGCCCATCATTATACCAGGGAAGGGGCTGCAGGGGGAAGGCAGGTGTGTGTCTTTCTCCTACCCTCCATGTTCTCTTCCCACATTGCTTTTGTAACAACTACTACAATTGTGGCTAGCACTGAAATGTGCTACCCATGGAAGTCGGCGTGGTCACCACGAGTTCTGAGAGCCTTCTGTCTAGGTCTACTGAATGAATGACATGAAATACTCAGGGCCATCAGAAGAAGATGTTCCAGTCAGGAGCCACCATTACTTCACAGAAGTGAAGAGGGAAGTTAATTATTTCAGAACAAGAGGGTATATGTAGCTAGAGTTTTTCTGGTCCTGCCTGGCCCACAGTCAGGACAAATCTCTCTCACCTGCTAGTCGTGCAGCTGTTCAGACCCAACCAAGTAAATGCACAGGGACTTACATTACTTATAAACTGTATGGCCGTGGCAGGCTTCTTGCTAACTGTTCTTATATCTTAACCCATTTCTATTAATCTATAAGTTGCCACATGGCTATGGCTTACCAGTATCTTAATAAGTTGCTTCTCATCATGGCAGCTGGCAGCATCTCCCTGCCTCAGCCTTCCACTTCCCAGAATTCTCCTCCCTCTTTGTCCCACCTATACTTCCTGCCTGGCTACTGGCCAAACAGTGTTTTATTTATCAGTCAATCATCCACAGCAGGTATAGTTATCCAGAGTCACTGGAGTGTCTTTGAGGTTAAATTCATGGTTGTGTTCTGTCATTTATCTGAGAATACACTGGGTTCAATAACTAAGATTGGGCCTGCCTCATCATAAGCCATGGCCATTCCCTAAAACCCCTCAGTGTTCTGTAGAGGCCAAGTGTCAGGGTGTTGATGGTATGTGATGGGAACCAATTGCCCTGCATCTTTCAAGTCTTTGATGATCGAGTCCTTCACCTTCAATTAGCTGTTTACCCAGAGGCAGGACAAGTTGCTTTATGTGGGCTTTCCCAATGTAACAGCCCTTATTCCACAGGAACAGGAAGCATTGTGGGATCATCCTGATTAAAGCATGCTAGAATTGGGAAATGATCACAGGAGGGCTTGCACACAGATCACACTGTAGATAAACCAGCCATGACATCTCCCTAGATCTCTGACCTCTACACTCTTACTCTGACTCATTGTTTATAGTGAGAGTGTGGGGGCCTCAGATGAGTATTCTTCAGGGCCATTGGTCAGTAGTCCCTGATACATTTGATTATTTCTCTCCCCCAATGTGTAGCTATACTAGTTTTAAAAAATTAGCTCCCTTTATTGATGAAAGAACATCTGGGCTACTGGAAGCTGCTTCTGCTAGAATTAACATCTACAGCTTCAGTGGGTTTTCTCATATGTTCCCATCACATTAATGTCTACATCTTTTTCTCAGTAAAGCCTGTTACTTCAATAACAGATAGTTTGTGAGATTTGGAATTCAAATTACCATGTAACTTAACTATCTGCAGGTTCTCCCTGTGATTTGCAGCAGTACTAAGAGCAACAGGACATGTATGCATGCAAGCTTCTAGGCCCTGTCTGTGGTACTTGAGCTGGGATTCAAATTTCAGACTCCCATTCTTTTCTTTCACTGTGCCATCTGGTGACATTAGGAACAACCAGAAAATGTCTCTATATTTCATTGTTTTCAAAAAATGTTTGCAAGTGTGATTTACATGTTCACTTAACCCCTTGTTTTTCCTGATGGTTGATCAGGAACATCCAATGTGGAGAGTTCAATATCTTCAAAAGTTACTCAGGCCATAGACTATCCATGCATCTTTGCTGCTGGAAGTAAAGATGCTCGCATCTTTATGCCTAATAAGATTAGATAACCAATTTCCAACCCCACAACTAACTCAGAAAACCCTTGGTTAAAAAAATGTTCCTCTTGATGAACACTCTTGATGGCAAATTCTGTCCTAGTCAGGGTCCTCCAGAGGAACCAAAGTGTGGCAGTGTATGTGAGCATTTGAAGTACTGTGAATGCTTGTGCACATCATCTCATATGTATATACAAAAATGATGCAAGAGATTTAGGGGACTGAAGAGCTTAGAGGTCTAATCATTATAGTATGGAGACCAGGGAAAGCAAGTAGTGAATTTCAGCATGACTTTAAGGTTCTGAAAATCAGGGGACCCAATGGTGTAAAACCTGAGTCTGAAGGACAGAGAAGATGAGATGTCTCACCTTAAGCAGAGAGGCAAGAAAACAAGGGTAGGTTCCTTCTTCCTCTGAGTTTTATTTCACTGAGGCCACCAACTGACTGCAAAACCTCCACACACATGGGAGAGGCTCACTATCCTAAGTCTGATAATTCATATGTTCATCTTGTCTAGGGTCTAGGATCATCCTCCTAGCTATATCCAGAAATGCAATTTGTGTGCTTTGTGGCCAGTCAAGTGACACTCAAAACTCATTACCACACATAGCTGTTAATTAGGAGGTGGCTCTGGGAAGCAGAGACCTATGCCTAGGCTTTGGTCTCTTAGTATAATGCACCAAGAAAGTCTTGAACTTAACTGCCACCCCATAATTTTCACCTAAGCACAATAGTAGTCTAGTTTCTTAACATTTTATGTCCTGAATATTCCTTTTCTGTCCCTTCAGATAGAAATGCACTACACAGCATTTGTTAAGACAAAGACCTGGTTTCATTCTGATTAAAATTTCTTTCTGCCTTGTAACCATTCTCATTAGCTTACTGCTGTTTAATGAAAAAGACAATTGAAAATTCACTGAGGTGTTGATCAAAGGATGGAGTTTTCACAATCTGAACATTCCTCAATACACCCTATGCTTGCTTGAAATGAAATTCCCTTAAGAGTTTATCTCCTTATCCGTGGTATGTGTGTATGTGTGTGTGTGTGTGTGTGTGTGTGTGTGTGTGTGTGTGTGTGTGTGTATGGGTGCATGTGCTCTTGTGTGCACATGCATGTGGAGAGATAAGAACCTTGGTTGTTAGCCTCTGAAACACCATCCACCTCCTTTTGAGACAGAGTCTATCATGGGCCTGGAGCTTGCCCATTAAGATCAACAAGCTCCAGGAACCCGTATGTCTTTGCATCCTCAATGCTAGGATTATAAGTATGCTACCTTCTGTGCCAGGCTTTTTATGTGGGTCCTGGGAATTGAACTCATGTCCGCATACCTACAAAGTAAGCCCTTTACCAAGGGAGCTATTTCTCCAGTCCCTTTTCTCCTCTTCTTTTTCATTTTCATATGATGACTGGGGAGGCGGTTGGTTTCCATGGCACAGAGTGCTCTTTGGGCTGTCCACATTGACTGCAGCTGCCCATCCACAGAGCATGGTGTTTCTCTAGTTACTAACTGTTCATATGGCAGCCTGAGGTGTGTTAGAAGCAACACTCACATGCCTCATTTTTATTCTTACAAAAAAAATTGGCAATAGAAATACCATGGCATTCAGGGCTGGACACCAGCACTCAGCCATGGCCTTTCAGCATGTGTTCACTCTCAATTTGCCTGTACACACATTGACGTCTTTGGCCTCTAACTTGTCTGCTGTCGTAACTGAGTATTTCATGGTTTTAGGAACTATTTTTATTTAGTAATATGGGAAAGACATTGTAGGTTAGACTACAATTAACTGTCAGGAGAACATGTGATAGTCTCTCTCCAAAGGCAGACATACGACCATGATTCTTTCATGTCTTCCCAAGCAAGCTTGAACACAGAGGAAAGGTCTCATTGAAAGCCCTGAACTGTCGATCACTGTGCCTTCTCTGGCTTAGTCCCTAGGATGTGGGGTCACTACAAATGTGTATGGAACAGAATTCACACTGCATCTAAATGATTCTCTACAACTTAACAAAGAGTTAACTTAGAAGTCTATCCATATAAGCCACTGAATTGCACATTACTGTTCATCACAATCTCACATGGAGACTAAGTGGTCATGTTGAGGACCACGTTTGCCAAACTATGAGCAGGAAGCACAGTTACGTAGCTATATAACTAACACCCGTGGATGTGACTGACAGATACACTTTTAACTGGAAGTAGCCACGATGGGTACAGTTGTCCTCCCCTCACACAGCATTTTGTTCCTGTCATGGAGTCTCTTCTCTGAGTCTCTCTGGAACATTCCACACTGTTTCATGCTGTGTGCTGATGCACAGCTCTCCGCCCATCATTTCATCTGCACTGTGCTCTCCATTACTGCCTTCATTTCATGATAGTCCAGTGTGTCTGGTCATACTGGGAGTGTCTTGCCCTCTGGGCTCCCCATTAGAGGTAACCATTTGTGGCAAATGTTGATGATTAACTGGAGACATTCCCCAAAAGTCCTCCCATTATATGTGGTAACTTGTTTTATGCAGAGAGAAATAATATCCTTTCTTTTGGCGGGGAGGGGTTCAAGACAGGGTTTCTCTGTGTAGCTTTGGTGCCTGTCCTAGATCTCGCTCTATAGACCAGGCTAGCCTTAAACTCACAGAGATCCACCTGCCTCTGCCTCCTGAGTGCAGGGATTAAAGGCGTGTGCCATGAATTTTTTAGTTTTTTTTTTAACCTTTATTGATTGATTATAGAGGGGACACGGCATACTATAATACTGTAGTGTGTATGTGGAGGTCAGAGGACAACTTTCAGGAGGCAGTTTTACCTTCCATTCTGTGGTTCCGAGGATCAAACTCAGTTTGTCAGGCTGAGCCCATGATTTTAAGGGTTTAATTTTATTTTATGTATGCCTGAGTACATCAATGGCCACTACCTGTCTGCACACGTCTTCAGAAGCTAGAAGAGGATGCCCAAAACCCTGAAACTGGAGTTACAGGTGGTTGTGAACTTCCCAGTGTGGGTGCTGAGAACTAAACCCAGGTCCTCAATAAGAGCCCCACATGCTCTGAGCTGCTGAGCCTCCTCTGCAGTCCAGAGGCTCTGTTAGTAGATGACTAGGAAGCAGTTTTGAAGAGTTGCCAAGCTTTAGATTGCAATCATCACGGACTTTAACGGTCAATGGAAACATTATATCAGAGTGGTAAAGCCTCATCACAGTGTGTGTCTGTGTTGTACTGTGAATTCCGCTGGCTGTGTGGACAGGGAGGGTGGTTTGGAAATCGAGATAAGATAACAACTAGCCCACAGCTCACCCTCAGGAGAAATTTAAGGAAGAACTGGCACATTACTGCGAAGCTTAATATGACCGAGTCCCTGAAGGTTGCCATGCAGCCCTGAAAGAATATTAAGCCCTCAGGCTGTGACCCTCATGGGGCAGAATCGTTTTGGTAACCAAACAAACAAGACACTTCAGAAGCTCCACCATCTTTCTCAGTTGAGCTTCTGAAGAACATATGCTCACTGGCATGCATACCAGAGGAAGTCAGGCTGTAAATTCCAAGCTTTTTGATTATTTTTTTTTATTACAAATTTAACATTATCATCTGAAAAGCACTCGGGGAAGGAGCCAAGGCCAGTGAAGTCCATAGCGTAAACGCCTGGACTCCGTTCCTTTCTATCGGAACTTCTAGAGGCTTCTATTAACATGGGGAGGAAACAAGCAACATGGAATGTTAAACATGAATTTGCACAAACAGGACTCTCTGCAGTTCTGAAGAAAGTGAAGAGGCCCGTCTATTTCTTTTCATTGCACATGTTTGAAGTTTTCCATCCAGACACACATCTCTTTCCGAGGCTGCTAGTCTCTGCCAGCTATTTATTATTTTATTAACATGTTAAGCTTATCTGTAATTTACTTACAAATTGATTAGTAAGAATATTCATATTATGCCCTTGTTTTCCTTACGCTGAAATGAATTAACGTTATAAAGGAGAACTCTTTCTAAAGCAATTGCCTTGTTTAAATTAGGCAATAAAATTGGATTTCTTAATAGCCATGCAATAAACCCAGACTGCTTTGTAATCTGCCAAGTGCCCTCACATATAACACTGTATCTGATTCCCATGTTAGCTTTGCACATTCAGTGTATTTGGCTTGCCAGATCTACAAAAGTAGATCGAAGGAGAAGAGAAGGTAAGACATTTAGTTCCTAAGCCAGTGCTGTGTGATGACCACAACCTACACGTTGTGAGTTTTAGTGAAGGAAGTTTTGTGTGTACCAGCTCCTAGGACTGCTATCACTATATCACTCCATATTAAATGTCTCCTTAGGGTTCCCCCTCATCCTCCCTTTCCTCTCCTCTCTCTCCCTTTCCTTCCTCTCTCCATCCTGTCTCTTTCCCCATCTCTCATTCCTCCTGTCCGTCTCTCCTGTCTTTCTGTCTGTCTAACTGTGTGTGTGTGCTGCATGTACCTGTTAACGTTGGTGTGCACACATGTGGTAGGTGTTTTTGAATGTTAGACATCAGTGTAGAGTGCCTTCTTCAGTTCCCCGAGACAGGGACTCTCAGTGAACCTGGACATCATCCATCAGTTAGGCTGGCTGGTCAATGAGCCCAGCGATCAATCTGCTTGTCTGACTCACCGTAGAGCTTCTGCTACCATGTTTGTAGAGGGCATGGGGAGGATCTGAACTCAGGTCCTCAGGCTTCTGCAGCAGGCACTTTCCTAACTGAGACATCACTCCAGATACTATTATGGCTTCTTAAACTTGATCACCCATTAATTCACCACTGTGCACACATGCTCACCAAGAAATTGGTACAAATTGAATACTCTAAACTGTGCTTGGTTTTTGCACAAAGATTGGCAATATGTGTATTTACATGAACAAAGTATCCTGCATGGGCTCCTGTGTTTGAGCATTTGGTCTCTAAATGGGGGAGGGGTACCTTTAAGAAGTGGAACTCTGATGAAGGATGTGAGTGTCTCAGTCTTGAAAGTGATAGCCCAGCCCTCTGCTTCCTGATTCAGTCAGCTATGAAGAGCCTTTTCTACAGGCTCCCACTCCTAAGAATCCTGCTATGCCATTCTCATCTTGAACTGAAACAGCTGGAATAAAATTAGCCTGTCCTCTCTCCAGGTATTTCTATCAAGTATTTTTCAGAGCAACTAGAAAAGTAACTAATATGACATACATAGTTAACGTATCACATTGTTTCCCAGGTCACTTCTTTTAGAATCGTGTGCTGTGTTATAATAAGTGGGGTTTATAAACATGACAGTGATATGCTCTGAGAGAGCCAGTGTTACCAGTGTGATGCCTGCATATTAAGTTAACCGGGGCTCTACCCATCTCGCCTCTGATTTCTCTCCATAGAATTGAACTCTCAGCCACACACTAAAGTCTGACATCTCAGTCTGTCCTTTTCTCTGTGTGGTCTGCCAGTGCTGAACAGATCTGCATTATAGTTTGTATCATAACTGAGGAATGATTGTTTTTATTTCTGTTCTGTTACTGTCTTCCCTGTCTATCAAAGATATACTTAGATATACAGAATTCATAGCTATTAAATAAACTTTAAAAAATATTCCTTTTAGAAAACATGCTCCCCCTTATTTTTAAGCAGCAGTCATTTGGGGCTAGCATTTATTGTAGCAGCAATCATTAACCTGCTAATATACACTCACCTCCTCTATCTGACTCTTCTAGATCTATGTGTCATTGTAACATTAGGGTGCTTCACTTTTGGAAGACTTTTCTTTTATGAAGATTTTATTTTTGTCTTTTGTTTATGTACCTGTGCATATCTGTATGAGTGTGTGCCACATGTGTGTCGTTTCCATAGGTGGCAGAAGTGCGTGTTATATATCCAGAAGCTGGAGGTACAGGTGTTTGTGAGCATCTATGCCAGGGATAAAACTCTGGTCTTCTACAGGAGCAGAAAGCTCTCCTCATTTTCTGGATCCCTACTACAGCAGAATAAGCATCGAACGCATTCCATAATATTGTCCTATCATGGCAATATTTCAGTGCTTAACAATGGTTCAGTGCATAAAGGTGCCTGCTGACAAGTCTGAGGACCTGAGTTCAATCCTTAGACTTACATGATGGAAGGGGATGGAGAGCTGACTATTCTAAGTTGTCCTCTACCTTCACAAATATGCCTTGGCACATGTACACACACACACACACACACACACACACACACACACACACACACACCAAATAAACAGAAGATAAAAAGACAGTATTTCCGAAATAGTTCTTTTCCTCAGGCCTGAGCACAGAACCAGGAGCCCGGAAGCTGTGGCATACACTGGCATCATAATTAACCGGCTTGTTCTCTGTGGTGACTGTGGTGAGGTGAGATCCACTGGAATCCCTGTGGGACCCTAAGTGGCTGCTTCTCTTGACCACCATAGCAGTGATGATGAGGACGAGCTGTGGGATGGATTCTTCCTGGAGTACACTTGAACAATTACAGATAGGAAAAGGCAAGCATAGATTTCAGCTTAAGTAAGGGTCTGAGAACCAGGAAGCCATAAGCACAGCCCTGATAGAACTCTTTATTATTTAGCTAATATCACTAAAATAAAATGCAAAATGAAATGATATGGGTGGATGAATGCCGAAACCAGTTGCATTCTGCCTTGCAAGCTTTCTACTGTGAAGGATGGGGCATCCTTTGTTGACGGAAAGGGTTCTGATATTTCAGACAGATGCTGGAACCCTGATGAAACGGGCCGTCTTGATGCCCTGCTGCTGGTGTGAGTGGGATGCTGAAGTCACCCACTATCACTCTGTGGGGAGCTCTATGTACTTTCAACTGGAGTAGTGTTTCTTTCATAAATTTGAGTGTGCATTTGTTTGATGCATCTACTTCCTTGTCTTTAGAAGCAGCTTGCATCCTGTGTCCCAAATCTTGTGACAACTTCCCTGGGGCAGATAGCTTGAATGGGATACTGTCTAGCAACAGAGCATCTCATAATAGTGTGACAAGAACTGTGAACAGGTCCTTGGGGTGGAGCATAGAGTAGGCAGGAACCCTAGATGTGGCCATTTTCACAGATACAGATGTTCTTCTGGGAGGTATGACAGTTAGTACCCCGGTTCAATTATCTGGACTCAACTCTAACAGCTTGCTTCATTTGTTGACTGAGATACAAACTCTACCACATCTGACACTTAATGAGGTCAGAGCTTCCTGAGTATGATAGATAAGAGGAAGTCTGAAGGAAGACAAGTACAGCTCACTGGATTTACAAAATCAGGGCACACCTATCTGCTGCCCTAAGAAATAAACCTTAATGCAAAGGCATGGAAATGTTGAAAGTCTCAAGACACATACCATGAAACTATCACAAGAGTCCACATAGTTCATGGATATCACAAATGATTTTCAAGCATCATGAGTGGTAAAAAGTGACCTTGCAAAATGATGACAGGGTCAACTAGGAAAACATGATTATTCTTAATTTATGTACTAGAATTCTAATATTCCTTTGAAATACATCAAAAGAAAAATCCCCAATTCATAGTAAAAGATTTCAATTTATTTCAGTCTGTAACATATCAAATTTTTGGACAGAAATTAGTAAATCCATTGACAATTTAAACAATAAGATTAACAAACTTGTTCTAGCTGAGATGTGCAAATCACTGCATCTCTAAATTAAGAGTACAAATTCTTTTCTAGGAGCTCTAGAACATTCTCCAAAACTAACCTGCTTTGAGACTGGAAAGATTTCATTTTCTTTTTAGTTGAGACCAGGTATTTTAATACAATATGTGCTGATTATGGTTTTCTTTCTCCAAGTCTTGCCTCTGCCCTCCCCACCCACCCACATCAACACCCTTTTTTTCTCTCTCTCAGCTGGGATACAAACAGCTCGCTGTAACAGCTCTTTCTTTGTAACTCCAGCTCCCTAACAATGACATGCAGACTTTTTTTTCATCAATTATGAAAGCTTGGCCTTAGCTTAGGCTTGTTCCCAACTAGCTCTTAAAACTTAAATTAACCCATTTATATTAATCTACATTTTTGCCAAGGGCTTGTTTGTTACCTCTCCTCAGTGCTGTATATCCATTTTCCTCCACGTCTGGCTGGCAAATCTCCTGTGCCTTAGATTCTTTCCCAGAGTTCCTATCTCTCCCATGAACTTCCACCTATCCTCTCCTGCCTATCTATTGGCCATTCAGCTCTTTATTAAACCAAGCAGAAGGTGCCTAAGGTAGATGAAGTAAAACAGAGACACATCTTTACACAATGTACAAAAGATTATCTCACCATCCATCTAAAAATAATCATAATAAAATTGATAAAATAAACCAGAATAGGACAAAATAAAAAAAAAAAACAAAGGAAATGCTCTAGAAACATATATAGAGATGCAGAGACACAGAGAGAGAAATCCCATAAAACACAAAACCAGTATGGTAAAGAGCACCTCAGGCATTTGTTTTTCTTCTTTTGGGACTTCCTCTATTTGTTTTCTTGATGTCAAGTTGAGCGCCAGATGTAGCATGAGTCTTAAAAGTTCTTATTAATAAAATCAAACCCGAGGCCAGTTATTGGGGTCAATGCTGGTAGATCAGAGAGACAGAACAAGCCACAGCTATCTCACCTTGCCAATTCCTCTGCTGGTCTTGTTTCCTCAGACTAGATGCTTCTGTATCCTCATCCCAATGGCTCTGAGCTGAACTGCTGCTTAAAACCTGAAGCTTAACCAGGCCAAATGCTTAACCAACCAAATGCTTCTAGTTTCTGATCTCCACGCCTTATATATCTTTCTGTTTTTGCCATCACTCCCTGGGATTAAAAGTGTGAGTCACCATGCTTGGCTGTATCCTTGAACAGATGGATTTCTGCCTCTGGAATGCTCTACCACTGCCTAACTTCTATATTTAATATTGTGGTTGTTCTGTCTCTGACCCCAGATAAGTTTATTAGCATGCACAATATTTTGGGGAATACAATACCACATTTTCTCTCTTTTTGTCTAAAATTTAAAAAGGCTTATAACTGATACAAGAAAAATTATCCAATAAGTATATACAATATATACAGCCAAAAATTACATTAATGATGTCTAGTCCATTAACATTTGACAGGTTCAGATAAAAAACTCCATTAATATATAACAATGTCCAGTCCAGTAACATCTGATAAACTCAGACCAAAAAAATTTTCATTACTTATCTTATTTAAAACAAGTAGTTCCTTTTTAAAAGTAGATTCCATAATCTCCCTTTTTATCTTATCATATCCATATTCTCTCTTTTTTCTTTTCATAATACATTCAGTAGTCTACCTTTTGTCATTTTTATATTTTCCCCTTTTTCTTCAGTGTAGATTCAATGATCTACCTATTTATCCTATTATTTCTTTCTTTTTTCTCAGAGTAGATTCAGTGATCTAACTCATATCTTATTCTCTTTTTGCTTTCTAGGGGTGGAGATATCTTTAGGGAATCTTGAAAAGAAGATTTTTGGGTTAATTGTCAAGTCCTGTATCATTTATCCAGTCTCTGCATAAAAGGAAAGTTCAAGGCTTGTCACAAGTCCTTGTTCGAGTAGTCTGTCAGGCTGGATCATCTCAGCTAGCCATCTCGAAATTGTCCTAAATAGTTTGTAGTCCAAAGTCGATCTTTCCTGGTGTTAATCAGCTTAATGGCTTTACCATAGTCCATGTGGAATCATCGTTGTGGGGTCCCATCATGCTTTTGAAGATTTCAAAGTCACTGTTAGGCGTGGTCATGGTTCACTGCAGACTTTTTTTTTTGTGCCTCCTCTGTGGTTTGGAGCAATCACAGTCTGATAAATGTCTGTCTCTTGGAACCATGAACATTCTTCCCTAGAACAGAAAATCTTCACAGCAATTTCTCCCCACCATTTGTCTTGCCAAACTTTTCCAAACTGACCTTTGCCAATGCTTTCTTGTAACACGATGGTCCTGGCAATTCTTCTCTGAACCAGCAGCAGTAAACCCTTTGTCCCAGGTAGCAGCATCACCACAGTCACCAACACAATGAGAAGGAGCTGGCAACGTGGAGCAGTAGCCACTGCTTCCATGGTCCCACCACTGTTTGTGGCTCAGTCCGGGCTGAAGCTTCTCCCAAGCCTCCTAGGCTGGCCTCAAACTCAGGATCCTCCTGCCTCTGCTTCCTTCAATAAATCCTACCAGTATACCACCACAACCAGCCAAGTATAGCTCAGGCCTGAGCTGGGTTCCACAAGTTCAGAGACAAGCACCTTTTTCATGAATCTGCCCCACATGAGCGCCAGATATTGGTGAAATTATTAAGACCACTCCACGTAGTTAAAAGGAGATTTATTTAATGGTGTAACTTACAAGTTAAGGGATAGGTAGGTTGCGGGGTCTGGGGAAGGTGTATCGCAGTCCAGTGGTGTTCTCTGGAGCTCTGCTTGGCCCACCTTCACCGTCCAAGGTCCTGGAACTGAGAGTGCGCCTCCCTTGGCCCCGCCTTGTAGGCGTGACAGTTGCCGAAGTCCCAATGGGGGTTGGAACTTCCAGATTAAAGCTGGAACGGCTACCCACTACAAGTTCTTTATATATATTTTAGGTTTTAGCTATCTATCAGATATATAGTTGGTAAAATCTTTTTCCATTCTGTAGGCTGCTGCTTTGCCCAAATGAGGGTTCCCTTCAACACACAGCAGCTTTTCAGGTTCATGAGGACACATATATTAATTGTTGTTCTTGGTGCTTGTGTTCTTTTCAGAGAGTCTTTTCTGTGCTGCTGAGTTCACGACTGTCCCCACTTTTTCTTCTATCAGATTCAGTGTATATCCAGCCTTCTGTTGTTGTCTTTGGTCCATTTGGAGTTGAATTTGTGCAGGGTCATAAGTATGGTTCTATTTGCATTCTTCTACATACAGATATAAAGTTTGACCAGCACCATTCATTGAAGATGTTTTTTTTTTCCAGTTTGTATTTCTAGCTTTTCTATTTAATTAAAAAAAAAATCAGGTACCCATAGGTGTGTGGATTTATGTCTGGGTCTCAAGTTAATGCCATTGATTAACATGTCCCTTTTTATGCTAATACCATGTTGTTTTTATTACTATAGCTCTGTAGTACAATTTGAGGTCAGAAATGGTGCTATTCTGTTTTTTGTTTTTCCATATAAAGTTGAAAATTGTCCTTTCATGTTCTGTGGAGAATTTTGTGGGAGTTTTTTTGTTTTTTGTTTTTTGGTTTTGGTTTTGGTTTTTCGAGACAGGGTTTCTCTGTGTAGCTTTGGAGCCTGTCCTGGAACTCACTTTGTAGACTAGGCTGGCTTCGAACTCACAGAAATCTGCCGGCCTCTGCCTCCTGAGTGCTAGGGTTAAAGACATGTGCCACCACCACCTGGCCTTTTGTGTGAGTTCTGACAGGGATCACATTGAATCTGTAGAGCTTTTTGTGGGATGGCCATTTTTTTTTTTAGTATATTAATCCTACCAATCCATGAGCATGAGAGATCTTTCCATCTTCTGATATCTTTCAAGTGTTCCACTTGCTTAATTAGAGTTACTCTAAGATTTTCTGGCAGCTATTGTGAAAGATACTGTTTCCCTAATTTCTTTCTCAGTCCATTTGTCATGTGTATATAGGAAGGCTAGTTACTTTGTGTATTAGTCCTATATCGTGCTACATTGCTGAAAGTGTTTATTAGCTTTAAGAGTTTCCTGGTATCCCACTGTCCCATAAATTTGAGTATGTTGTGTTTTCATTTTCATTCAATTAAGAATTTTTATTTCTGATTGACCTATTATTCACTCAATAGTGAGTTGTTCAGTTCCCATAATTTTGTGAGCTTTCTCTTGTTGATGTTGTTGTTGATATCCAGCTTCAATCCATGGTGGCCAAAAGGATGCAAGGATTTCTTTCAATTTTCTTGTATCTGTTGAGACTTGTTTTGTGTCCAAGTATGTGACCAATTAATTACAGGGAAAGTTCCATGAGCTTCTGAGAGGAAGGTATATTCTTTTTGTGCTTGGGTGAAATGTTTTGTAAATATCTGTCAGGTCCATTTGCTTTATGATGTCATTTAGCTCCAGCATTTCTTTTTAGTTTTTGTCTTGATGACAGATCTATTGGTGAGAGCTGGGTATTGAAGTCACTATCACAGTATGAGGGTCAATATGAAATTTTAGCTGTAATAGTGTTTCTGTTATAAATTTATGTGCCTCTGTGTTTGGTGCATAAGTGTTTGAAATTGTAATATCCTCTTGTTGGATTTTTTTCCTGTGATGAGTATATAGGGGCCTTCCTTGTCTCTTTAATCTTTGATTTGAAGTCTCTTTTGTCAGATAAGTGAACATTAAGAGCCAAACATCAGCTATGCACATTTGACTTTACATAAGTTATACCTTGATGAACATAACAGTGAAAATAGAAAAATATCTCATTCGGCTAGTAGACAGAACAATGAAGAACTCTTTGGTGTGTATGTGCACGTGGGCAGGTGTGGTGTAAGACCACATTTGTGCAGGAGAGATGAGCCCATGTCTATTCAGAGGCTGGAGGAGGATGTGGGTCCCTTCCTCTAACCCTCTTCACCCCATTCCCTTAATACAGGGTCTCTCATTGAACACAGAGAAAGGCAGCAAATCTGTGATCCTCCTGTCCCCATTCCCACCCAGTTCTGGAGTTATAGGCACCTGGGCAACCATGATAGGCTATTTTAAATGTGACTTCAGGACCTTATGCGATCTACTTCCCCAGTCTTCAATATATTCTTATCTGGTTTAACACAAATCATAGCTTCTAGAATCAAAGAGAAATCAAGAGTACTTGTAGCTTTTGGTGTCCTATCTTTGTTTCTCACAGTGCCACTTGATCCCTAGTAGAATGTGAAGCCTGTTCATATCACTGTCCTTTGCACACCACGGCGTTTCAGGGAGTGATGGATAGCTTTCTTCTGCCCCCATTTCATCATGGCCATGAAAGTAAGGGCTGACCCCACTCCAAACACTGCTTCTGTGCTAAAATTTAGAGGAGAAAACATTTGTCAGGATCCAGATGCTTATTAGAAAATTAAAAACATGCCCTAAATATCCCAAGGTTGGTTAGCTAGTCAACAGTTAGGCCTTGGGAATGGAAGGTAGCAAAGTAGTTTGGCTAAAAATGATTGATACGAAGTGAGAGCCAGATATGGCAAAAGACACTTTTTTTTTGGCAATTCTGTCTCTTCTACTAAGAGGCTTGTTTCTACTTGTGTTATTCAGACCCTCAATGGGAGCAGCCATGCCATGGGCTTCATTTGCTTTCCATGCAAAGGAGCATCCTCAGTGTTCTCTCAGGAAACTTAGGCCACATTGCTCAAGACCTTCTTCCCATCTCGTTCCCAGATAAATCTGGAAAGTCCTTCCCATGTCACGTCGCTGTTCCTGGTAGGTTGGGACTCTGAGTGTGCTATAAACCGAGTACTCCTGTCAAGGACCATGAATCTTGTTCTTGGTTCTGTGAGATGTCCCAGCACGTCTTGGCAGCTTTGCTTCCGAGATCCCAGTACACCTGAGCAAATGTCTCCAAGGGAGGCTGACACCGTGCTGGTTGGATGTCATCATAGTGTTCTTCACCACAGAGATGTTATGAGAAAAATATTTAGATTTTTCCTTGGAACAGAAAAGCGTAATTTGCTGCCTGACATCTTAGCATCATGGTTCTTCCATTCTAGAGAACCGTTTCCAAGTCCTGCAGCATCTTACCTTACGTCAGTTGAAAAATGAATTCCGACATCCTATTTTCCACATTGGAAATGGTATGACAGAAGAGAAAATTAACCATGAGAACATAGAGCAGGGGTAAGCAGGGGATGATGAGGGTTCTTCTAGAGCAGGAATGTGAGGCTAAGGCCTTAGATCACCTCTTTGTGACCTCAAGTCCAGCATTCTCTTGGCTAAGCCCTCAATGTCGTATGGATTTCAGTTCTATGTTTCACGTTGTCCTTCTCCTTCTCCTCTCTTCCCCCACCAAGTATCTCATGCAGCCCAGGCTGACCTCAGCATCATTTTGGAGCTTCTGATCTTTTTGTCTACCTATCATCCAAGTGCTGGGCTGACTAATTTCCCTCATGCTGGGCAAACTCTTTACCAGCTAAGTGACTTCAGCTCTGACTGTTAGGGACCTGTAGCACAGCAGCAATATGAGACCACCCCAATTTTCTAAGGTATCTAAAGAAGATTGTGAGCTAGATGATGAGACTTAAAATATTCCGTTGTGAAGTCAGAGGTCAACACACAGTCACTGTCATGTAACATTACCGTACCCAGATGACTGTACATTTCCAGGGTTAGTTTTCCTCCAACGCACAGCTGGTTGGGTATGGCTAGCTGGAGAGCTGGGGAATTCGGTCCAGTGTTGTCTGTGTTAATTCACTTCTCATGATGAATACAACTTGGAACAGATTCCTGTGGACAGTGAAGGTGACCAGGAAGAGGTCAACTCTGTTTCCCAGGGAGAGATGTCAGGGCATAGCAGTTCTTGGGAGATGAGCATGGAAAGGGCTAACTCAGCTGCACTCTGCTTCCATGCCCTATTTTGAAGTATGTTAAATTATGCATCTAGAGAGATACTCGTCTGAGGACTGCCAGTCTGAGGGCAGTACAGTGGGAAACAGGGGGAGAGCCTACAGTTTGACTGATACACATTCATTATAAATAAAGCCCAGAAACTTTCTCCAAAAGATTCCCAAACTACCGAAAACCCAACTTTTTACATCCTCAACCTGGAAGGATGAGAACATAGATGCTGTCCAACCGAGACGGCAAATGTCCGAGAGACCGACCTCTACAATGATGCTACAGAAAGCAACCCTTATGGGCTCCAGATACGTAACGGTGGATTTCAAGTTAGTAATACAATTTCTGGTATAAGAATTTTCAGCATTTGCAGAATATCCTTTGTGACATTAGAAGTAGAAATCACTCTACCTGCTGAATCACTAATGGCCCTTGGTTCCCAAACTCCAAATGCAAATGTCATGCCTGTATTCCAATTGTGTGAAGCTAATTAGAAGCTGTAGGGCTCTGGTGTTCAGGATCTGAAGGTTCAGAGAACTAATTCCATCTACAGAAGCTGGTTCAATATCACCATTCAGAGAAAAAGAGAGACTGCTATAAATACCAAACAAAATGCCATTTCCAGGCAATGTAAACTAGATAACACATACAACTAAAAACTATATTTAGAGAACGACTTTGCAGTCATTTAAGCAGAAAATATGTCTATTACATTTGTTTATTGTGGAGGGGAGTGTGCGTGCTCTGTGACACATCTGTGAGGTCAGAGGTCACCTTGTAAGCATCTGTTCTCTCTACCTGTGTGTCCAGGGATCATCAAGCTTGGTGGCATGTGCCTTTGACTCACTGAACCATCTCCTGGTCCCAAAATATATTTATTCAATAATTAGTTTTAAAAAAATATGTCTAGGATCTGAAGAGAAGGTTCAGTCATGAAAAACACTGAGTGATCTTCCAGAAGACGCTGGTTCCTGGCACCCATATGGTGGCTCACAACCTCCTTTTGCACCAGTCTAAGGTGATCCAACGCCCTCTTCTGGCCTCCAAGGGCACTGCATGTACAGGGTGCACACACATATGCATGTAAAACACCCATACATATGCGTAAAAATAATTTTGAAAATTAAAAAGCATGGTTCTAGACCTTTGATATATGCATACATATAATATTACACCTATTTTCTCCTTTGGTTTGGCACATAGAGAAATGCCACCATTTCAGTCTCTTGCATTTTTAGCCAATGACGAAGCATTTAAATTACTATCAACATTTCTGACACTGATGTGTATAAAAATAAATTATTACAAATATAAATATTGTGTTTCTGTAATGAAGACTGGTTCTCTACTATTCTATTTTTGTTATTGTGGGCATATATACAATTTAAAACAGCTAGTGATGGCCTGCAATGACAACTTAATTATAACAGAATATAAAAGAGGAAAACTACACTGTCTCGTGTCCACGAATAATTCTGATATTAATGCCTTGAATAGCTGGCTACCGAATAAGTAATTATTTTTGATCAACTATTTTTTTTATTTTGAAAAAGACTATTAATAAGACAAAGTCACACAGCAAATAAAATAAATTGTTATTCCAGTTTTCCAGAACAACTGCTGAAACATAGAGCTTATTACGTATAGAAAACACAAATGAGACAGGGTGTGTGAATATAGAGTATTTAAATACTTACATCCATATCTTACAGGGAGTTGCAGATTTGAGAGACGTTCTACTAAATTATGCACTGGGTAACCGTTGATTGGAAGGGGCATTTGCATGTGTGCACACAGCCATGTATGAAGATGTCTAGTGTGCATCGGACACTGAGGTGGTTGACTGAATACCAAGAGCTTCGTGTTCTTTTCTCCCTCTATTTGACAAACACCCATCTTTATCAGACTTGCCTTTTTCAAGGTAAATGGGACAACAACACAGAAAACTTGGCAACTGATGCTGTTACTGTGGGGGTAAAAGCAATGATTTCTGCAAAGCAATTTGGTGACATACTGTGAGATTGATAAAAATATGGAACATTTGACCAGTACATCTCCTACTGCAAAATTAATTGTACTACGGGGATTATCATATGCCTGCAACTTAAAGTAACATTTAGAGAAATTCCAATTAGCAAGTACATTCCTGGAAAGAATTCACAAATTTTAATCAGAATTTTTCATATGTGCATAGTTGCTCCCCTACTTGCTGATTTACAGACATTTATCCAGAGCGAAAATAGCATACATACATCAAGATGCTAGATACAAGGATGCTTACAGCAGAAAAACATAAATAATAAATTATATTTCTATAATATTTTCAAAGTAGGTTTATATTAATTTTTAAAAATTATCCTCTCTTGGCTGATTGAAAAAAATTATTTTTGCTGACATTGAGTAGTTATAATCCATTATAAAATTTTGTGAATATTAAGAGTTGAAGAATATTTTTATTTCATTGGAATGTTCCATAATATATTTTGATTTAAAAACAGTTTATGGTACCTTTCTCCATTGCTTCTCTTTTTAAATAGGTATACAATTAACAAGTATAGGTGCTAAATCCAAACATAAAATGGTTGGCTACATTCTAACCTTACTTCATTGGAGGAAGCATCTGTGTGGTATTGCAAATGTTGCTGAGAACCCAAAGTTGGGGGCCTCATGGGTCCTTGTTGGGGGGAACTTACTGCTACTTGTCTACTAAATGGATAACTATATCCATGTACACCATTTATATCAAACTGCCATCTGTCTTTATCTCTCCATACTCATCAATTAGTGCTCTCAGACCTCATCAGAGAAGTATCTCTGTGTGTTAACCACTGTTCACTGCACAAACTCAAAGCTGGTTCACAGTATAGAGAACAGTGCCCGTGGGGTGCTCAGCCACAGACGGAAGATCTATATCACACCCCTCTCCACAGCTCAGAGATCATCATGGAAGAGAGGCTGAAAAGGTGTAAGAACCAGAGGTCAGAGGTCAGGAGGACAAAACCTTATCATCTGGAATTGGCAGGACCCCTGCAAGTCATGAATTCACATGTGCTTATCTGCACAAGATCAAGCCAGGAAACAAGGCAACAAGGGTTGAGAACCTCATGAGTTCCCGCCCCTAACTGAGATGCTATGGACACCTGATGGCTTCTGGGGAAGGAAGAGTCAGTTTTCTCAGAGAGTATGGCCCCTGGTAGGTTGACCACACACACTACAGTAGGTGGCCCGATGCCCAGAAGTGAATGGATATCACAAATTAGAGTTGATAAATTTTTAAATTTTAAGAAATAAAGAGAACACAAATTGAGGTGATTGGATAGATGGTGGGGTGGATCTTGGAGGATTAAGAGCTGTAGTTGGGGTTTAATATGCTCAAAATATATTGTATGAAATTCTGAAGGAGTTAATGAAAATATTTCTATGAAAAATTAACAAAAAAAATTAGTATAAGTACCAAAATCCTCCACTACAGGAACCTCACTTCTTTTCCTAGATACCAACTTAACCTCTCATGGCTGGTGCTCCCGATAGGTGATAAAGACATTTATATTTTTAATTACATGCATGATAAAAAGAAGCATGTAACAATTTAAACGGAGATCTGAGCATATTAATCGGGGGTTCCCAACCTTCCTGATGCTGCAACCCTTTAATACAGTTCCTCATGTTGTGGTGACCACAGCCATAAAATTATTTTCATTTCTACTTCATAGCTGCAATGTTGCTACTGTTATGAATTATAGTGTAAACATCTGTGTTTTCCTACGGTCTTAGGTGACCCTTGTAAAATGTTCATTTGACCCCAAAGGGGTTGCAACCCATAGGCTGAGAATACTTGAATTCTAAACTAATTAGCTGTGGGAGACTCTTGCCTGAGAAGTAAGGGAAGTTAGAGAGAGTGTGTGCAACATTTAACGCAGCAGATCCACATAAACCTGTATCTTTGCTAAACACAGTTCATTATCCCTAAAGGTTACAACACAGGGTGGCCTCTTCCTTCCTTCCAATGTTCCTTCCAGGAACATTGCAGCCCCAGTGAGGTACAGATATAGGAAAGAAGACTGACACCCTCAGTGGATCCTGTATTGATAATACATTGATACTAAACTGTTTTCCAAAAGCAAAATGCAGCCTAGAAAACTGATAAAAGTACTTATTTATCACAAGTTGCTGAATTTGTGTGTATATAATATGCATCATATACTATATGTATACCTATACTTAGACTAAACAATGACATACATTGTGACTTTCATAAAAAGGAACAGCTGTGACTTCCTGGGAATGCTCTCTTCAGGACACATGACTATGTTCCACTTAGGCTAGGGCTGGCAGCCATACTGGCACTATTCTCTGGTGAAAATTCATTATACCACTGTGAGAAAGCAAAGCTATTGATTTAAGACATTTGAGAAGTTTATTTACATCTTCCTTCAGTTCAGACAAACACCATGGCAAAATGTTTAAACAGACTCTGTGCCAGCACTGTGTTATTGTTTATTCAAATATGAATGAGTCGCTCTGGGCCCTTAAGAGGTTCCTAATGACATCTCCCTCACAGATGGCCACTCCTCTCTCCACCCGTGTGGCAATGGTCAACCACAAAGCACCATGTGGCATCTGGAGTGAAGTCAGATTCATGCCCTGACCCCAGTCCTGTCTTATTCATGTAGCCATCATGTCTGTGCCAAATCTCTCAAACCTGTGTCTCTGACATAGTGTCAGACTTTGGGTTCTTGGGCCAGCCGCTTAGTAACAGTCACACCTAAGAAGCCACTGCCTTGGTAGCTTTCTGGAACTACAGCACTCTAACTCCATGGACTCGGGTGCTGTAGGTGCTACTGTATTCCATGTGTGCCTCCAGCATGGCATGTTGCCGTGGTTTTGTTTGGCCCTGGAAGTCAGACCATGTTTGACTGTACTAAGGATACTTTTTACAAGCCTGTGATACATTCACCCTAGGAAGACATATTTCTATTGGCTACAATAATAAACACTGTGCTGGAAGTCCACTGGTTCATGATATTACATACTTTTTGTTTAATGGCATTTAACACAACTCAACATTCCCACAAACTTATCCCTGCCTTTTTAATCTCATATACATTATTCTATTCACTTAAATGTAAGCTATCATTTTCCAAACTTTCTGGCTTGAGATTTCTTTGTTCTTTTATATCAGTGTTGGTGGCTTCAAAGAGCATTTGTGTTTAGAGTTACTGCTACAGTTATTTGCCATATGGAGAACATGTAATATGCAAACATATGCTCCATTAATCTTTGATGTGACATCATCCTGTCAACTCACATAGCATATGAAGAGGCTCCTGTAACTAGGGTGGGTCCTTCCCTGGAGCCTTGACTTGGGGCTTTAGATGTCTGACTATAGCCATGTAAGATAATGCATCAGTTGTGTTTTGAGCTGGATTGTTTGTTACCACAGCAAACCAATGCATTTTCTAACACTTCTTCTGCCCTTCCGTTGTCTCTAGATTCCATCTTCATGGAAGTGATCAACATCCTACATCATTTTGCCCTCCCAGTGTTCCTATGGTCCCTGAAAACGAGCCTAGACCTTTCCCTGGCTAGTTACTGTCTGTGTTATTGCTGGAGTGGCTGTGGCCAGCCTTTCCACAGCTCTTTCCTGCCACACTCCAGTCACATGAATTCTCATCTCTCCAAAGCCTCCTTTCCCCTTTCTGTACTCTCTTCCCATACTTTGTCTCCTTAGCTGACTGTGGCTGTCCATCTTCATTGCTCACTCCCTGAGCAATTGCTGCTGTACTAGCCACCTACTTGAACTTAGTCCCTACTCTTGCCACCTTCATATGTTTTAAAGAAATCACAGGGCTATACTTCACCTCTAGACTTAATTCTTGCTTATTGCTTTCTGTTACTGATTCCTGGCAGTTGCCACCCCAAGCAAGGGCAAGGAGAGCAAGTCTTCCTTTGGCTCTGCTCAGCATTACAGTTACAGGATCCAGAACAATGTGGGTTTGGGAACAGATATTCAATAAAGATATTCAGAAACAAATACAGGCAGCAGGTATTCTGCTAACTCTCCAAGAGGGGAGGCTCTCCTGGAAGCCTGAAACAGTAGAAAACCGCTAACATACTCCTCCAGCCAGACATCTCCCTGTTCACTAATTTAGGCTGTGTGTTCAAGCTACATGCAGCCAAGTCAAGCAGACCCACGCCTTCTGTGTTTCCAGCCATCCCTCCTTTGTCTCTCAGAAAGGACAGGGATGTCGGCCTCCCATGTCTTCAGGGCATACCACGGCATTGTACATTTCATAAACACAGACCCCTGCCACTGCAGGTTTGCACAGCAGGATGATGGGCGTAACCTCTTATCTTGCTGAACACCACAGCAGAGTATTTTGTCTTCCAATTTCGTTCTCTTTAAATGCTTCCTGTGAGAGTGAGTGGAGGTTTTCTGATGAGAGCTCAATGTTGAGTTCACCAGATCACACTGGTCTGAGTGTCTTTATCCTATCCTATCCCGTGACTGGAGTAAAACTCTGATAACTTCGCTACTGACTGCTGATAGGACACGCCACGTTATTCTCTGAGATCAGACAATGTAAACATCCTGGGAATCAGCCAAATATGCTCACTCCCTTTCCCACCTGCCTCCCTCGGTCTTCACTCCTTACAGTTCAAAGGGGTTCAGATAAACTTTCACCACTTCAGAAAATACAGTCCCAATAAAACTCTGTTGCCACCCACCCCACAGGAAATACCTTCTTCATTCCCAGGCAGAGCATTTTGAAAACTGGAAGTATATCAGTGACAATTATCAAGGAATGGCTTCTAAAATGCTTTCCTTCCTGCACAGCTTGGCAATCCTTCTTTCAAAAGGACATTAACCAAAAGCGATGCTCTGGAAATGTCACTTGGAGCAAGCAATTGAATTAATTTATTTGTTTTATGATATTTTACAGTTAGTCATGTTGGAGACATGCACTTTATTTTTTTTTTGTCTGCTCATTTAGATAATGCTCTAACCACCATAAATCTCAGGGAGGCCAAATACAGTATGTTCTAAATGTACCCTGCTAAATAGTAGCTGACTAGCTGACCCAACTACTCATTGCGTGTTTCATCCAGGCACTCGACTTCCACTCCAAAGGTGACATTTTTGCCAGGTACAACAAGCATTGTACAATTAATCTGCAGGTGAGCAATAGAAGAAACCTACTATGAATGAGAAAGAAGATAGCAGCAGGTGAAGGGCTCCTCTGTAGGGTGTTGGTAAGGTCGTAAATAAAATGGCCTGTGTCTAACCAACTTCTTTTTGGGGGGAGTGGCTTACAAATTATTTATTTATTTATTTATTTATTTATTTATTTATTTATTTATTTATTTATTACAAAATAAAATATAAGATAAAACAACAACCATCGCATCAGAGTTGGACAGGGCAAAACAAGAGAAAGAAAAGAGCCCCAAGAGAAGGCACAAGAATCAGAGTCCCACTCATTCACAACTCAGGAGTCCCATAAAATACTAAACTCAAAACTATAATATACACACAGAGGACCTGGTATAAGACCCCTGTGGGCCCTGTGCTTGCTGCTTCTGTCTCTATGAGTTGGTATGAGCTTTGCTCCTTGATTTAGATGTTCTCATTCTCCTGATGTCCTCCATCCACTCTGGCTCTTACATTCTTTCTATTGCCACTTCCGGTAAGTTCTCTGAGCTCTGAAGGGAGGGATTTGATGGAGAAATCCCATTTAGAGCTGTGTGTTCCAAGGTCCCTCTTTGTCTCTGTCTGTCTGTCTGTCTGTCTCTCTCCCCCCCACCTGAATGTCTGGCTGTGAGTCTTTGTATTTGTTGCCATCTGATGAAGGAAGAAGCTTCTCTGATGTCGTCTAAGCAAGGCACTGATCTGTGATTATAGCACAGCATCATTAGGAGTCATTTTTATCGTTTCTTTCTCTTTAGACTAGAAGAATTTGGTTTTATTCTCAGTCTCTGGGTTACTTAGTCTGTGGTTCTTTGTCCCCCAAGCAGTGTCTGGTATTGTTCCATCTCATGGGTGGGCCGTAAGTGAATCAGACATTGGTTGGTTACTGTCAAAAGGCATGTAACATCACTGCATTGCCCTAGCATATTTTGCAGGCAGGACAGAGCATAGAGCAAAGGTCTCATTGCTGGGTTGCTGTTTACATTTCTGTTTTGGTAGCCTGCAGATTACCTTCCCACACCAAAGACACTAGAACATAGGGGTGAAGTTTCTATACAGGCACCAGCTCAACCTCTCCATATACAATGAGTGGTTTGGGTGTTGTCTTCAATGGGGCCTTGCTGTGTATTTGTGGAGAGCAATCCATTTTTCTTGGCAACAGCTTGGGTTGTTTGGGGATTTCCATGGGACCCCTTTGATCAACAACTCAATTGGACATGACCGAGTCCTGGTACTGGAAGCTTTGTTTAGTGACAAGAGATGGACAGTTGGGCTCCATCTCCAGTCTCCCTCTTTATTTGGAGACTTCATTAGGCTTGCCCTTATGTATTTTAGGAAGTTTTCATTGCACTAGGTTTCCACACAACCCCTTAAATGCCCCCTCAATTATAGCTGTCTCTCCCCATATTCCCTCCCTCAACCTTACCTCACCTTCCCCTGACCTGATCCTCCCATTCCCATCCCCTGGCCCCTAGTCCACCAGTAAAATCTATTCTAGTTCCCTCTCCTGAGGATATCCATGTGTCCCAATTAGTCCCATATTCTATACTAACCTCTCTAGATCATCTTGTTTATCATCTATTTAATAGCTAACATCTACATTTAAGTAAATACATACTATATTTATCATTCTGGGTCTGGATTACCTCACTCAGGATTTTTTTCTAGTTCCATCCATTTGCCTGAAAATTTCATGATGCCATTTTATTTAACAGTTGAGTAATACTCCATTGTGTAAATGTATCACATTTTCTTTATCCGTTCTCCTATTGAGGAACATCTAGGTTGTTTCCAGTTTCTGACTACTATAAATAGGGCAGCAATGAACATGGTTAAACAAGAGTTTTTGTGGTAGGATGAAGTGTCCTTTGGGTATATACCCGTGAGTGGTATAGCTGGATCTTGAGGTAGATCAATTACCAACTTTCAGAGAAACTGCCATACTGATTTCCATAACAGCTGTACAAATTTGCACTCCCACCAGCAATGGGTGGATGGTCTCCTTAAATCTACATGTCTTACCAGCATGAGCTGTCACTTGTATTATTGATATTGGTGGCCATTCTGACAGGTATAAGATGGAATCTCAAAGTTGTTTTGGTATTCATTTCCCTGATGGCTAAGGATGTTGAACATTTCTTTTTTTTTTTTTTTTTTGGTTTTTCGAGACAGGGTTTCTCTGTGTAGCTTTGCGCCTTTCCTGGAACTTACTTGGTAGCCCAGGCTGGCCTCGAACTCACGGAGATCCACCTGGCTCTGCCTCCCGAGTGCTGGGATTAAAGGCGTGCGCCACCACCGCCCGGCGAACATTTCTTTAAGTGTTTCTCAGGCATTTGAGTTTCCTCTGTTAAATTCTGTTTAGATCTGTACCCCATTTTTTAAATTAGGTTATCTGGTTTTAGTGTATCTAGTTTCTTGAGTTCTTCATGTGTTCTAGATGTTAGTCTTCTATCAGATGTGGAGTTGGTAACAATTTTTTCCCATTCTGTAGGCTGCTGCCTTGCCCTATTGACCATGTCCTTTCCTTACAGAAGCTTCTCAGTTTCATGATGTCCCATTTATTAATTGTTGATCTTAGTATCTGTGTTGTTGGTGTTCTATTAGGAAGTCTTTTCCTGTGCTAATGAGGTCAAGGTTATTCCCACTTTCTATTCTATCAGGATCAGTGTATCTGGTGCTATGTTGAGGTCTTTGATCCATTTGGAGTAGTTTTTTTGTTTTGTTTGTTTGTTTGTTTTGCAGAGTGATCAGTATTGATCTATTTGCAATCTTCCATATTTCAACATCCAATTTTATCAGCACCAGTCATTGAAGATACTGGCTTTATGGATATCTTATTCTTAGGTTAGGAAAATTGTCTTCTATGATTTTGTTGAAAATATTTTCTGGGCCTTTGATCTGGGTGTCTTCTCCTTCCTCTATTTCTATTATTCTTAGATTTGGTCTTTTCACAGTGTCCCAGATTTCTTGGATGTTTTGTGTCAGGAGCTTTTTGGATTTAACATTTTATTTAATCCATGTATTTATTTATTCTCTCTTATCTTTAATGCATGATATTTTCTCTTCTGTCTCTTGTATTCTATTGGTGAAACTTGCCTGTGGTGATATATTGTGGGCCCCAAAATATTGTGCACCCTGGTGGGGGGGGACACAATATATCACCTCACTTGCCTCTATAGTTCCTGTACAAATTCCTAAATTTTTTGTTTCCAGAAATCTTATTGGTTCTATTTACATTTTCAGATCTTGAATAGCTTTATTAATTTTATTCAATTGTAGGTTTGTGTTTTCCTGGATTTCTTTAAGGTATTTATTCATTTCCTCTTTAATGGCCTCTATCATCTTCATACAGGCTGTTTTAAGGTCTTTTTCTTGTACTTTAGCTGTGTTGGAATTTTCAGGGTCTGCTGTGGTAGGGTTGCTATGTTCTTGTTATTAATTGCATCTTTTACACTAGTATCTAGGCATCTGGGATCGGGATGAATATGGGTCTAGATACTGATTTGTTTTTTTCTTTGTTGGGTGGGTGTTTTGTTTCTTGGTTTCTGTTTCCTCTCCGGATTTTAGGGGTGTGTGATGGCTGTATGCTGCCTGGTTGAACATTTTCTGTAGACCT